>NC_056735.1:1194434717-1194734717 GCF_019279795.1 Protopterus annectens
GAAGTCTATTCCAGAGCATGGGCAGTCTCTGGGTTATGAACCTGTCCCTCCAGCAAGTTCTGTTGATTGTGGCAATGAGCTTGAGGTCTCTGGAGCATGTGGCACGGAGAGATTGGGATTTCTTTAGATGTAGCATATCTAACAGAGTTGGGTCTGACATGGCTTTGTAGGTCAGGCAGAGATCGCCTCTAAGTAGGCAATATGATACCGAGAAAAGCTGGAGTTTTTTTAGTCTATCCACATAGTGCAAGTGTTTGAGACCTAGGATCCTCCTAGTGACTTTTTTTTTTTGGTCTTTCTAGTTGTTGCATATGTCTAGTGAGGTACATGCCAAATGGGACATTGTACTCTATAATTGGTCTAATGAGGGAAGAGTAGAGAGAGACAATGACCACTTCCTGGATGCAAAACCTTTTGAAATGAGATGTGCCACATAAAAGGATTTTCTGACCACAGTGGCAATGTGATTGTCAAAGGAGAGGTTGCTATCTACTTGTGTTCCCAGATCCTACTCAGAGGAGTCATCATATCAGCTTATCTGAATCACTAAGGCACTGTGGACCAGCTACAACATCAGGAAATGTCCTAGTATGGTGACTCTACAGAGAGACACACACATTTTCTATATACCAGGCTTGGCAAAGATAGAGTGATGGTTACCTGCCTTTCAGGGGCCAGGATAAGCAGGTGTCTAAGACTTTCAGGTGCCTTTACCCTAGATACACCTACTACATTTTTGCTGTTCATGTGGGTTTTGATGACTTATGGCACAATTCCCTGAATTATATAAAGACAAATGTAATAGATCTCAGTGTACACATCCCAGACTGGTATGATGTTAGTCTTCAGCAACATTCTACCTACATTGTGAATGATACCTCAGTATAAATAATACAAGATTCACCGATTCACCTCAGTAATTGACTCAACTACTGGTGTTATTCAAAGGGGATCGAGTGTGTGTGTGTGTGTGTGTGTGTGTGTGTGTGTGTGTGTGTGTGTGTGTGTGTGTGTGTGTGTGTGTGTGCGCATGTCAACTTGGAAGGAGATAGTTGACTGTATTACCTGCTTTACCAGAGATGGTCTGCACCTTTCACTTCAGGGCTTTCATATACTGACCAGGACTTTTTCTACCTTCATAATGCCTTTTCAGGAAATTTAAACTTCCTCTGTCTACCAGCAAAACCAAACTAGGGCAGTATAAGGCTGATGCTGCTCAATGCTAGATGCCCAAATAAGTAACTGCCCTGTTTAGCAGCTTTCTAACCATAGAAAATATAGATTACCTGTGCCATTACTGAAACCAGGATCCAGTACAGTGATAACAATCTTTCCAATAACTTAGCTCAGTTTTTATTACATGTTCAGATCCTCTGTTCAGGGTCTCTGTAATTGGCTGTGGTATCCATACAGCTCTGCGACTCAGTCACCTCTAGACTTATACAGACAGATATTTACTACAAACTGCTTCACATTCTAGTAACCATAAATAAAACTCTTTCCCACTTCCTGGCCAACTACATAAACCCTTTTATATCACCCAAAACCCATGAGGCATATCTAAATAAGATGAAGTTCCTCACTATCGAATGAAACATAATAAAGCTTAGGAATTTAAATTTTCCATCTATTAACTGGGATACTTAGACTCCTACAAATAAATATGTCAAACTTTTCCTAGACTTCATTAATGCAAACTCACTAGACCAGATTGTATGTTCCCCTACAAGAAGATCAGATATATTGGTCCTGATCATTACTATCTCAAAATACTGAAATCTCGAATTTCAGTATCTCGAGATGAAAATGCCGAAAGTGCAGTTGAGCGAAACTGCACTTGATCAAATTCGAAGTGTCGAATTCTCAGTTGTGATGGTACGGTATGTGGGATATGCTGTGTTTGTAAGGTGCGGTGTGCTGTGAGATATGGTTTGCCTGCTGTTGTGTGGATATATGTGGAGAGTCAGGTAAGTGCTGTTTTTTTAAGAGTTTTGGGTAGGGATTTGAGTGTATGTGAGTGTGTTGGGAAGTTTTAGGTGTAGGTTAGGGTAGGTAGGTAAGAGTGTGAGTGTTTAAGTGTTGATGTGGCGGTGTTTGTACATATGTGGTATGTGTTTGTGCAAGAGGAATATAGAGTATGTAGTGGTGAGTTTAGTGTCTTGGTCTTTTTAGTCCAACCTCTGAGTTAGTATATATAAGTAGCGGGGGAGTGGGGGGTGCATGGGGGCTTGCCCCCTGCATATATGTAGGGTAGGTATGTGTATTTGTGTTGTTTTGTTTGTGTGTGTTTTGTTGGTTTGTTTTAGTGTGGGGAGGAAGGTGTATGTATGTTTGTTTGTGTGGTGGAGGGTGTATTTAAAATTCACAATTTTGAACTTTGCACTTTTTTTTTTTTTTTAAATATTTTTATTCATTTCCAAAAACAAGAAAACATGAATGCAGGTTATTTATGACAATGAAGTATTTACAAATTATTTAAAAAGGTAGGCTAAAACCTCTAAACAGATATCAAACATTAAAACCAAAATAAAGTATTTACAAGGGTGTCTATTGTTGACATATAATTGACTTTCTATACAATTGTTTCCTGATTATAATCTGCTGCAGTCATTATTCTCCAGTATTTCAGTTACTTTTTGCCATGCTACATATAATGATGTAGTTCTTTCAGTTCTTCCTTTAATAGTGTTCATTTCCAATTGCGATACTGCTGACACTATATTCATGAATTGCTTAAAAGTTGGAGAAGCTTTGGATTTCCAGTTTGATGTAATGTTCTTCCTTGCAATAGCTAGGAGAGTCCATAAGATTACATATTTTGTCCTTGGCACACAGTCGGGTACAGGTGCATTAAACAAAATAATAGATTTGGAAATCTGGAATTTATCATTGAATACCATTTGCAGAAAATAATTTATTTTATCCCAATATGGTTTAATCAAATGGCATTCGTAGAACATATGTTGCCAGTCTGCTTTTATTGATAAATCACATCTCCAGCAGCCAATATTTTTCTTAAACATAAGTTCCATTTTATGAGGGGTTACATAAGATCTGTGTATGAATTGCCATGTAAAAAGTCTCCAATGTAATGAAAGTGATGTCTGCTTTGGAGAGGGAAGAATTAGTTTTTTATCTCTGTCATTTGGCACATGTCCATTAACTGCTCTATAATAATTCCATATTTTGTCATTATTATGCATTTTTATTTTTTTGTTTGTTTTATAAATAGATGATAAGTATCCCTTTCCAGTAATGGGTTGATTCATTAGTAATATTATATGTTCTATAAGGTTAGGAACATTTTGTTTTATTGATGGTTGCATTGTTTCTTGTTTGCTTAATATATACTGTCTTAATTCTTGTACATGTAACCACGAACTATCTTCCATATTTAATTTCTGTTTAATCTGGTCTATTGTCAGAGGTTTTCCAGAGTTTAGCAATTGATGCCAATATATTAATCCCTTTTCTTTAAGCATGTTGACTACTTCCATATTAAATGTTATTGCATTACCCTGTGTGTACCCTACTGGATATAAAAGAAATGACCATGCTTTAATATCAGGATTGCTATTAATAAGATGTTGGAAAATTTTTAATGTATAAGTAATGTATTTGGAACTTATATTTTTATTCTTATGTATCATCATATATTCCTTCATCAGCCATAGAAAATTGTTTGGTATGAAATCGGTATACTTATTTGCTACTACAAATCCTGATTTTAACCAGATTCTCTCATGAACTAGCTTCCATTTTGATGTATATTTTGTATTTAGCCATAATGATATTGTTTTAATAATGGATGAATGCAAATATATTTCTATGTCTGGTAAACCTATGCCACCTATATCCCAATCATCTAGATGATACTTCATAGCTATCCTTGGTTATTTTGGATACCATAGGAATCTTACCATTAAATCATTTAATTGTTTTAGGTGCGATTTAGCTGGTGGCAAAGAACAAGCTTGTATGACATAAAGAATTTTTGGAAATATGATCATTTTATTATATAAAGCCTTTCTTCCATTGAAAAGAAGAATTTATTCCATCTTTGTATTAGATTTTTAATATTATTTAAGGTCTCTTTATAATTTGTTTCAATTGTAGTATCTAGGTTGTTAGTTATTATAATTCCCAAGTATTTAATTATATTATCGGTAGAGATATATTTATGGTATTTTTTATTTAGATCTTTTTTATTAGTATTTATAAGCAATACATTTGTTTTGTTCTCATTAAATTTAAAACTTGAAAAGTTTTGAAAGTTTTGAATTGAGTCCCATAATGCTTTTAAACTGCTATTATTATTTTTTAAGGTAATTAAAATATCATCAGCAAAAAGTTGAATTTTAAGCTCTAGGCTGTTGTCTAGTTGTATTCCTTCAATATTTTTATCCATATGTATATTATTTGCTAAGGATTCAATGACTAGCGCAAACAATAACGGAGAAAGTGGGCAGCCTTGTTTTGTCCCTTAGTTATTTTAATAGATTTAGACAGACAAGATCCCAGTTTTATATAAGCCAATGATTTTTCATATAATGATTTTTATTAACAAAGTGAAGTTGTTTGAGAAGCCATATTCTTCTAAAACTAACCACAGATCATCCCAGTTCACTGAATCAAATGCGCTATTTATGTCTAAGCTAATAACATTCATTTTGTTTTTTGTGACATTTATATAATCAGTTAAGGAAATAATTCTTTTAATGTTGTCATAAGTGTTCCTATCTTTTATAAAACCTGTTTGATCCTCCTCTATCAAAAGTGGTAGTAATTGTTTTATTCGAGCAGCATGTATTGCCATAAAAATTTTATAATCTATATTAAGAAGTGAAATGGGTCTGTATGATGAACATTCACTGGGATCTTTATTTTGTTTCAGAATTGGTGATCTTAATGTGTACTTCCAAGAAGGAGGAATGTCTTTACCATTTTTAACTGATGTAAAGACATTCAATAACAACAGCAAAGCCTCATTTGATAGTAATTTAAACATTTCTGGGGTGATATTATCTATACCTGGAGCTTTGTTTAATTTTAGCTTATTTACTTCAGCTTTAAGTTCTGTCATTGCTATTTGTTTATCTATTAGTTGTACTTGCTCCTCTAATAACCTAACTTTAACATTGTTTTTGAGAAAAACTTTCAATACTGAATGTGTTTCTGTTTTCTCATTTTGATTATTAAGTTTATGAAAAAATAGCCTAAAAGCTTCTAATATTCCTTCTAAATCAGATACTTTCTTTTTGGTTTCTGTATTATGTATTTCCTTGATTTGATTTGTTTTAATAATCTTTTTAGTCCTATTTGCTATTCTTCGTTGGTTTTTAGGGTTCATTGAATAGTAACATAGTTTAATTTTTTCTAAGTTGATCATTGTTTTGTGGTGTAGCGTCTCTGAGTATTTTTTATTAGTATCTTCTAGTTCTTTTATTAAGTTGGTGTTTCCATTTTGAATATCAAGCTTTAAATGACCTACTTTTGACTGTAATTCCATTAATTCCTTATTCCACTGTTTTTGTTTATTTTTATACCATCCCACTGCTCTTCCATATAGGTATGCTTTCAATACATCCCATATATATATTTCAGATACATCTTTTGTAAGATTGATATCTAGGAATGTTTGTGTCTCTTTAATATAAAATTCCTTAAAATCTTTGAGATTTTGTTATGTAAGATGGTATTCTTGTTACTGATATCCTTCTCTTGAAACATAAGTCTATCTCAAATGTTATGGTGTTATGGTCTGAAAATGGACATGAAATTGTCTTGACTTTATTTAATTTAGAGGTTAAATCCTTTGTTATGTACACTCTATCTATTCTAGAGTATGTATTATGTCTATGGGAAAAATGTGTAAAGAATAGTGAATCTGGGATAGCATACTAATTTATGTCAACTATATTAAAAGTTTCAACAAACTCAGATAACAACTTTGTTAAAGGTGATCTCTTACGTGTAGTTTTAGTATTTGTGTCAGTTTCTTTTATAATGCAATTGAAATCTCCAGCTATGATTAAATTGCCTTTGGTATATTGTACAATGTCTTCTAAGTGTTGTTTGGCCACTCTAACACCTAGTCCTGGTATCCAATAAATATTCACTAATGTATATATCATTTCATTGATAGATATTGTCACTAGACTAAACATTCCTGAGTTGTCATGGAATGTGTTTATGATTTTAGGCATTAAAGTAGTGTTTTTCCACAAAATTGCTACTCCCCTTCGCTTCTGATTATAGGTGGAACTTACTAGTATTGTATAGTTTTTATTGTTTATTTTATTTATGTCTTCCTGTGTAAGGTGTGTTTCCTGTAAAAATACTAGTTGCGCTTCACATAGCTTTAAATATCTATAAAGACTTCCCCTTTTGCAGCTATTATTTAAACCATTTACATTAAGAGATATACATTTTGTAATTGGATTTATATTAACTTTGCTTTTATCCATATTCATATACTTGTAACAATGTGTAGATGTGTGTACATGAAGAGAATGACTTGTTCTTTCTTCTTCCAACAGTATTACAATAGATTATAGACACCCAATAAAAGTAAATTACAAGATCATAACTGAGAACAATATAAGATAAACAACCAGCAAACCCCTCCATGAGAAAAAAACATCTCATCCTTGAATGATCTAATCATTTAAGCGATCTCTCTAAGTCTGCATTTCAGCATCTTCCCCTGGCCCCGCCATATGGTAGTTTTATAATGAAAAGTATCTTATATATCTTTTAAGTATACATGTATCTGTCTTTACAGATTATTTAAATACAATTTTTATCTATTTTTAATATTTTATAAAACACTAAGGCAACACAACTATACATAGATTTAATACATAACTATTTGGTTTTGTTTAAATTGTAAAGGAAAATCTTTTATTTTAATATATCTTTTGTGTAGCAATAATGGTTATGCATCTTAAAAATAATATGCTTGCTGTCTATCTCCCTTATAGTGTGAGTGGCATTCATAGGTATCAAATGTATTGTAATGGTCTACCTATATATATATATATATATATATATATATATATATATATATATATATATACATATGCATACATACACATACACACACATATATATATATATATATATATATATATATATATACATACATACATACACACATATATGCATACATACATAAAAAAAAATGTTAAGCATTATATGAATCAGTTAACCATGCCACAAGTTGATTAAATCAGAAAGTATCCGTAACAATGAATATAACGTTACATTTGTATTGTCATTTATCAGTAATCTTATAGTTTTCTTTTAATTCAAAAAGTCATATTTTAGTGGTATGAATGCTACTAATTTGTTTTTGGCATTGGTATTACATAGTTTAGGACTATATTTCTTAGCAATTCCTATATATGTATTAGTGACACTGGCATATTTCATAGCTAGTGTACCACATATGTCATATGTCAAATAGCAACTCATACTCCCTATGATATTACAGGATTTATCTGCAGCATTATAACTGTAAGGTTGGAAAATATGAGAAGCAAAGTAGGCTTTAAATATGCTATAACACAATTGTTTGGTACTTATTACTGTCAACTCTTCTACATACACAGTAAAAGATAACCTTATATGACCATCAACCATTTTCCTTCATTTTTCTCTTCATCCTTCTATTCTCCATTTTTAATAAATATTTGTTTCTATTGTGGCTTCTTTGAATTTAGTGAGGGTACTCCATATCATATTATAGATAATATACAACGTTCAAACAGAGAACATGCCCAATATAGAGACATATTCTCAACTCAAGTGGTCCACACCATATATTTATAACACTGCAGTCAGAAATATACTAATGCATATGCAATAACTAGCAGCTTTGCAGCATAAGTGTGTCTCTAACAAGTACATAACTATAGGATATTAAAAAGAATAGATAGCACGCTCTTGTTTCATAATTAACAAATGCACACAGCCTGGTATTTACTTTCATAGACAGAAATTAGACCTGTTACTTATATGCATATCAGGTACCAACAGCAATATGTTAGTAAATGCCTATGCTATTCAAATCATATTTTAATGCTGATTGATATGAGACGTAGCTGACAATGGCTTTAGCGTTTGTGATGTTATATAATATATATTCAGTATTATAAGTAAAAGTATGTTGCATGTCTATTTGCAATCTAAGGTTCAAGGCTGATCAATTTAGACATACAAGACAATCTCTTTAGCCTTGGTTATATAATGGGAGTTACTGTGTCTCTACACAACCATTCATTTTCAGTGAGGATGTTCAATATTAATATAACTTGCCTTTAATAAAAGCATACTTATAATTCAGCAGTTCTTTCCTATATATATATATATATATATATATATATATATATATATATAAAACAATATCATAAGCAAGTCTGAGATTTTTTCTTGCTCATTACTGCTTAATGATTGTGCTACTTGAACAATTTAATATTTACAGAGTATCTTGATAATTAAACAGCAACTCCTTTTACCCTTAAAATGCCTAATAACACATAACTACATTCATGAACCTTAATTGACTTACTATCTTTAAGGTTGAGTACACTAGCTGCAGTGTGTTTACAAATATGTTATATAGTTCCAGTCAAGGACTTAAATATATTAAATTTTTATAAAATTAAGTTAAATTATAGTAATTTACGTGGGTGATCTTATCAGAAAAGATTATAGTAAAGTCTGTATGTGTTAACTATTCATACAGTTTCTTCCAAGTGATATACTTCTTTTTAAGCTTTGTGTGCTGTTTATGTGTACAATTCAAAATGAATAACAAATATTACAATATAATAAAACGTCATGTATGTGTTGATACCTTCTAAATTCATTAGGTACTTCAGTGTACTTTTAATATTTGTTAAAACTGTAAAAGCACTTTGCCATCTCATAAATAGTGTGCTGGTTACTTTAAGTAGCTTAGGAGCTGACACCACACCCATACTGTCTTGTTTTAGTGCTGACATCACTCATGACTGTTTACTTTCATTTTGTGCTGTTAGATGGTTTAACACACTGTAATGGATTCTAACTGAAGAACCTTCATTCAGGGGTGGTAAAATAAGAGTTCCCAGCTCGTAACCATGGCGGGAAGACAAAAACAAAGTAAGTGAAGTTTTTAGGGCTTTTTTTAAACTGAACACTAGCTCATTAAACTTCTATTAGTTTTCTTAACATTAAGGACAGATATACAAGCCAAACAGTTGTTTGTTAGTCAAAAAGGCACTTTTAGCATCAAAGAATAGATAATTACTTTTCAAGGCACTTTTTGGCAGTTATTACTATCAGTTTTTATGTATTATTATGTGTATTAAATACATCAGTTTAGATATTTCATGCAGCTTAGTGTAAATAATATAAAAAGGAATCATGCTCATTTAAACACACCACATTAATATGTCAGTGTAAATACATCATATTCTATACTAGCAGTAAAAGGCAGGTAATTTATAAATGAACTATCTAAACATCATTTAGAGTTAGAAAAATCATGACTGTAAGTATTTACACTGTAATAGGGAAATATATGTTACCTTGCTTTCTTTAGGGTTGTTTCCTTTAGTTATAAAATGTCCTGCTTATCTTGTATTTATATTGTTTCAAAGACTGACACATGTGTAAAGCATGAATGCTTTCAAAGAACTTTTTTGCTTTACAGATCAAATAGAAGACAATAATGTTTGTGTTTTTCATATGTCTTTTATCGTTTCTTCTTCTTCTTGTCAGCAGTGCTCCATTCATTTTTTTCTAAGTGACGCTTAACCCCAAATTGGGAGAAATCCATTTCTTCCACATTATCCAAGGTTTTATTAGCTGAAAAATAAGAAACTGTTGCTTGCAGAGTGTCAAAAGTTTTAGGACCTTCAGTAAAAAATATTTTTATTCTTGCAGGGAACAGCAAGTGGACTTTAAGTTGTCTTTTTTTCAAATCCTTTATCAGAGGGAGACATTCTTTTCTTGCAGTTAAAACTCCAGCAGAATAATCATTATCAAATCTGATTATGTTGTCTTTGTATTTAACTGGAGAAGTTGACCATGCTGTTTTTAAAATAAGTTCCTTGTCCTGTGATGAAAAAAACGTTACTATTATTGATCTCGGGTGATTTTTTGATTTGATGGTTGATGAAGCAGCTCTTAAGGATCTGTGGGCTCTTTCAATTCCATAAGAAAGAGCTTCAGGCAATTTTAAAACTTCTGGTAACGAGGTAGTAAAGAAAGTCACCATGTTATCTCCCTCTGTTTTCTCTGGTAGCCCATAGATGCGAAGGATATTTTGTCTGGACCTGTTCTCTAGATCCTCTATTTTATTTTGTAATGAAGCATTTTGTTGTGATAAAAAATGTAGCTGAAGATCTTGTTCTGAGAGTCTGCCCTCAGTATCATTTAAGGATCTCTCTATGTCAGCTATTTGAGACTTCTGTTGTGTCATTATTTCTTGTAGTTGCTGTATTTGTTTTGTAGATCTCGCCTCAAAAGTGTCCAGTTTGGTATTCATTTTGTCAAATTTCACTGACAAGTCTTGTATAGCATTTAATAAAGACTGTATCTCCTTTTTCATCGTCTGGTCCTGTGTGGTATGCTTAGAAAAGCTCATTTTCAGTAGATTCAGATACCTTCCTTCTTGTTTTTGACAGGAAAAATAATGTTTAAAGCCAAATTTTTTGCACTGTAGACTTCTAGTGATATTAGTAGAAGTAATTCAACAAAATAAGTTTGTCTACAATATCTAGTTTTTAAAAATTCCTGTCAGAAATATCTTTTGAGTGCAGAGCTGAGAAAAGATGCTGCCAACCAGTCTACATCCTAGCCACGCCCCCGACCTTCGCACTTTTGAGGTTTTGATATTATGAATATTCGGCTTTATAGTCTCGAGATACTGAAATTCGAAATTTCAGTATTTTGAGATTATAAAGTAAATCCTTACAAACATAGCACAGTTATGTTGTATGCCTATAATTACACACTCCTTGTTAAATCTGGCTATCAAGCAGTAGACCTCCTTACTACAACCCAGCCCAAAACACTCAAAAACTTTAAAAATCATCAGAGATTTCTCTAAGGCAAACTCACTGCAACTATATGAAGACCTGAGGAGTTTCAAGAGTTTCCCTGCCTTTGAAGACCCAACAGCAAGCACTACTGCATTCATTAATGGATTCTCTTCATATCCTCAGTATATGCATTGAGACTTTGGTCTCAGTCTCTAACAAATAAAGTGCCAAGTTTAGAAATAAACCCCTTCAGTGGAACTATCATAAACAAGCTTTACAACAAGAGAAAAAAACTATCCGTTAGTAACAGTCTGAAAACCTCATACATCAAAATTAAACTGAAAAATTAAACAAAGAGCTTATAAATAAAAATCAAATCTTTCAAGGTCAAGAATAACTTCAAAATTGCCTCTTCTGTCAAAGACAAGTCCTTCTTAAATTACATTAGGAACTTTAGAAGCAATGCCTAGCACTACTTTGAGATTAACTTTTTTTTTCCAAATTTTTTTTTATTGAGTTTTACAGTTTAAACAAAGGAAATATAAAAACCAATGAGGTAATGCATAGATACATACTGAAACATTTTGTTACTATTGTACAACCAAAATGAAGTAAATACAGCAAGTTTTAACCAGCAATTAGGTATATACACAAAGAGAAGTGATAAACTTAGAAAAACTGTAAGATGTAATGACTATCATATTCATAGATGAAAAAGTTAACATATCTGAGTATCTGTGCTATTGCTGACAAGTAAAAGTTAGTCTATGCTACAAAATAACTAAACAAGTCTATAGTAAAAAGGGGGAGAAGAAAGATGGGAGAATAAAAACAGTGGGATATGAACCATAATAACCTATGTACACTATTTACAAATAGATGTCACTTGTTAAGTAGCAGGGGTTCCTAGGAGATAGATAGAGTTAGAGGAAGGGGCTATCGAGAGTAATTTAAGTAACATAATGGTTTATGGACTCCAGGTTAGATATATGACAGTGAGTAGCGGTGAAGAGATAGTGATATATTTAGAGCCTTATTTACTTTCGTGGTAGTGCTCTATAGATATTTTGGAGTAGAGGTTAGATTGAAGGTGGAATCTTAGTCTTTTAGGATTAGATCTACTAATAACTCCCAGCATCCTTGAAAGCAGTGTATTTTGTTTGAGGAAGTATTGACTAGTTTATGAGAGGATATGAATCTGACAGCAAGTTTTTGCAAATCAACCCAGGAGATTTGGGATTTGACAATCCAGTTTTTGGTTATATAATATTTAATGAGAGCACACATTGTAATAAGAATATGTTTAAAGATACTGGGGAGATTACCAGGAGTGACATGAAGAACTGCAGTTTCCTACGAGAAGGTGGATTTTTCATAACCTATTTTTTCTAATTTGGCACTCAGGGAGCACCATAATTTACAGACTCTCTTGCAACTCCAGAATATGTGCAGAATGTCAGCTTTTTCATTAGGGTGAAAAGGGCAATAGGGAGAATACTTGGAATTGAAATTGCTTAGGCTGGATGGTGTGTAATAGGCGTTGTTATTAATCATGATCTGGGTATAAATTAAGCATTTGAAAGGGGTAAGTTTAAATGTATTTTTTATAGCCAGTCGTTTATCTTCAGAAGATATTTCTTGAGTTTTATCTTGCCATAAGTTGAGAAAAGGAGAGTGTTTTGGGTTTTTATAGCTCCGATTAATTTGTATGCTTTGGAGACCATCTTATTCTTAAAGGTCAGAGTTTTTATAATTAAACTGGCTGTTTTTATGTCTTGTTTATTAATTTCAACTAAGGAAAATTTGGTTGTTAAGAAGGTCCTTAGCGGTCTAAGAATAATCTCGTATTTTTTGGGACATTTAGCTTCTTCCTTAAGTCTGTTATATTGTATTGGTTTAATTTCTATAGATCCCATACCTTGATGTCTTTAATAAGAGGGAAATCGGCTAAGTTTATTGGTTGGTTGTTGATTTTTAGGTTGGGGTTTAAGTGGATAGATTATATGAAGTCAAGAGTAGGCGATAGATTAATTGATTCAAACAGGTTTTGAAAGTTGTGGATCATGTGTTTTTTCAAATAAACAGATTAAATCAAAAGTTAAATGTTCTTACTAGTTAGAAATTCTCTAGGTACAACATGATCGCTATGGAAGGTATAACCTCACCCCTCTTAGATATTATCTATAGTTGATTGCTATGGCCAACTAAAAAATTACCTTCACTGGAAATGTTATATTCTAACTTCTTCATAGGTTCATAGGAATGTACTAGGCTATCTGCCCGAGAGCATCTATAAGCCTAGCCAGAATGTGCTGACTTTCACTGCCCCCTTAGATTAGTTCCCTGTGCCTCTGTCCAGCAGAGCCATTAGTTCCCTGTACCTCTGTCCAGCAGAGCTACTGCAGTAATCCCCGGGGTAAATTTTCTGTTTCCCATCCACTCTTCAAGGTTTCTCTTGAAGAGTGTTAGTTAGGGGCTCTGCCTAATGTAGATTGGAATCTTGTTCCAAAGCATGGGGGAGTCTCTGTGATAGGAATCTATCCCTCAAGCACATCCTATTTATCGTTGAGGTGAGGTTTAGATCCCTAGAGTGTGTGGCTCTCGGGGATTTCTTTTTTTTTAGGTAGAGCATGTCCATCAATTCTGGGTTGGACATGGACTTGTATGTCAGGCAGAGATCACCTCTGAGTAAGCAGTATGCAACCGAGTACAGCTGGAGTTTCTTCAGTCGGGCTGCATAGAGCATCTGTTTGAGGTTAGTAATCCTCTTGGTGAGGTACTTCTGTCGTCTTTACAGCTGTTGCAGGTGTCTTGTAAGGTACATCCCAAATGGGGCGTTGCACTCTATGATGGGTCTGATAAGTGATGAGTAGAGGGGCACAATAACCTCTTTTATTCTAGATGAGAACCCTTTTGTGATTAGGTGGGCCACATAGAAGGATTTTCTAATCACCTTGGCAATATGATTATCAAAGGAGAGATTACTATCTACTTGAGTCCCCAGATCCCTTATTATATTTTCTGTATTTAGGGGACTACCACCTATGTGGTAGTTCGCGGGTACTTTGTTTTTTTCCAAAGGGGATGACTATTCACTTTTTGGCATTTAGCTTGAGGCCATGATTTTGACACCAGGTATCCATCTCAGTGAGACCCTTCTGGAGGATGTCTGTATCAGCTGGAGAGTCAATTATGGGCCCAGTTTGCAGTTGTCTGTGAACTTGGTCAGCCATAGTCCTCATGTGCTTGCCTGTACCTCTGAGAAGTATATACCGAACAGGAGGGATCCCAGGACTGAGTCCTGGGGGATGCCACTTGCAACCGGTTTAGAGTCAGACCTAGAGCCTGCAACTCTCACTGTGTGGGTTCTATCCATGAACCAACTGGCAACCCATCTCATGACAAAGGGGTTTATGTTCAGGCTGGTGAGCTTGTCTGTAATACCAAAATGGGGAATGGTGTCAAAAGCCTTTGCGAGGTCTACGCAGGTTGTGTGGACCTCCTTTCCCTCATCTAAAGCCTTGGTAAATGTCTCAAAGAAGTCCACCAGGTTTAGGTGGCATGATTTTCCCTTAACAAAGCCAAACTGGGTAGGGTTCAATGTTTGGAGGTTCCCAATGTCTCTGTTAATGAGTTCCATAATGATGTGCTCCATAGCCTTGCAGACCAAGCTAGTCAGGTTTATAGGGCGATAGTTCCCGGGGTCTGTTGTGGCTCCACATTTGTGGAGCGGGATAACTGTTGCTGTGCGCCACTCTATGGGTACATAGCCTGTAGAGAGGCTGATTTTTAACAGTATGTTTAGGTGAGGGGTTAGTTCATTTTGGAGCTCATGTAAGACACAGCCTGAGGCACCATCTGGTCACACTGAAGCTGTGTTTTTGGCTTTGGATAGGGCTGTTTTAACCTGTGTGTCAGTGATTGCTGGGGCTCTACATTCTTCTGGCATGGTTATGGACCTTTTAGGGGGTGAAGTTTGCACTAAACCTGTCTGCCAGAATGTTGGCAATATCAGTCGGTTCAGTGTATTTTGTGCCATTCTGCACTAACTCAGAGCAGATCTGAGAGTTTCCACTTAGGTTCTTGACATAGCTAAACAACACTTTGTGGTTATCTTTCGAGTCCTTGGCAATTTTTCTTTCAAAGGTAGCCTTGGATGATTTTATGAAGGATTGTAGTTTCTTGCTGATACAGATCAGGGATGTCTTTCCTTCTTGGGATTTTACTCTTTTCTGCACTAGTTTCCTCCTTCTGTTGTACAGCTTGTTTATAGCAGGGGTCCACCAGACTGGTTTCCTTTTCTTGGAGGAGTGAGTCTTGGTTTTGCTTGGGATAGCATGATCCATGCATTCTTGCAGGTGCTCATAGAGTGCCTTTGTAAGGGATTCAGCAGCTTGGACAGCATTGTCCTTTAGCATGGGGGCTGTGAACCTTTCCACCTCAGTCTTAAGTAATGTATAGTTTGCTTTTGAAAAGTTTTCATGGTGGTTTCCTTGATTGGGAGTAGGGGAAGAATGTGGATATCCAGAGTGATTAGTCTATGGTCTGATCTAACCAGCAAGGGGTTGACCTCCGCTGTGGAACACAGGTCGCCCATGTTGGTGATGACCAGGCCTGCCCCTCCTGTAAATTGACCGCCCCTCCTGTAAATTTGTGTTTGAACACTCCTCCTGGGCCCATCTCATTTGCTCACTCAACCGAGTACAGTGAGATCATATTTTGATTTCAGACACTCCTACCATTCCCATCTGTTCAGCCCTATCCCTGCTCTATCCTAGTCTAGTCTCATTAGCTCATCCTGCCTAATACAGAGAGAATATTTGAGTAGGTATACCCACTTAGGCCCTCGTCTGATTGAAGACTGCTGGAACAGGGTCAGTTCTGAGTTTTTTTACCGGTTAATTGGGTAATTTGTTTAAATCAGTTTGCTCGTTTTCTATTGTTATAAAAAAAAAAAAACAACAAATTTGCACTTTTCTGCTTTTACTGTATTTGTGTTTCTTCCTACTTTATTACCTTATTTTGCTTTTTCCCTTTCTTAAAAGTACTCAGTTGTGTTTATTCTGCTGCATTTATTAATGCTTCGTAGTAGCCTGATTAAATTGCAACTGTTATTTTAAGTATTTTGGTTAAAGCACTTGGGCTTCAGACCAGTTGTTTTACATTAAGAAGGTTTGTGGACTGCACTGTTGTGGCAGGACTGATAGCTTACATCCTTTTAAGTTGGGAATTGCTGAGTGAAGGCTCAGTGTCTGTTATTCTAAAAGCACATTAGTTCTGGTTTAAGCACTTGGGCTTCAGGCCAATTATTTTTACATTAAGAAGGTTTGTGGTCTGCACACTTCTGGGAGGAGAGGCTAGATTCTGCCCTTCTGAGCTGGGAATTTCTGGTTAAAGGCTTATTGTGCCTGCTTATTTGAACTGTTTCTTTCTGAAATTTATGAGCCTTGTTTGCTGTAGCCCAGAAGTTAGTAGTTTATTGGCCATTTTGGGCTAATTTCTCTCTCTTTCATTTCCCTGCTATAAAAATTACATTTGCAAGTTTTTCTGCGCTTGTATTCAGCTCAACAAGTGCCTGCCAAGTATCCTGCAGAGTTCTACAGCAGCAGAGAGACAAAAGAAAGACTTTGGAGTGATTAAGTATCATTTTTCTGCATTTTCTTGCTGTCTTTAACTATTTCCGCCTTAAATGATGATTTTTTTTAAGCATTTTTGTGATTTAAAAAGCTTGTTTCTGCTACATATTGTACTTATCTGCTGCCTGCACTTGAACTAAGTCATTTTTGTGTTTAAATAATCTGTTTAACTGTTGTAGGCTACACACTAAGGTGCGGTAGCCATTTCTGTGCATTTAAAGTGTTTTTTTTATTGTATCTGCTTTATTTTCTGAAAAAAAATATACCTGTTTCCCGCCTTTCATAACTAGTATAGTCCAGTTTTCAGATTATTCTTGAATTCAGGGATGTGTTACAAGTTTCTGTGTTGCCCATACCTTACTTGGATAGAAGGAAGTTTCTCTTTTCACCTGTGAGAGAGGGGAGCTTTGAGCAGCCTATATGTCCCTGGAGGAGTGGTTTCAGCCCAAAAGTTAGTAGTTTATTGGCCATTTTGGGCTAATTTCTATCTCTTTCATTTCCCTGCTATAAAAAATGCATTTGTGTGGTTTTGCTGGCCGGGCAGTGCCGGTTAGCTATAGTTAAACTATTCCTGGCTCCACGAAGTCTACTCTTCAATTCTTCCCTTGGCACTAGACAAACTTTCAACTTAAGCACTCAAACCATTCATTTCAAAGCCCAGCACTTGCTCAAAACTCATAGCAAATACTAATTAACCCTAGCACTAGACCCCCTATACAGTCCAGAAGGACAAGGCACTCTATTCGTCCCTACCAGCCAATCAGTAAAACAGCTCATTTTGCCTATTCAGGCATGTCCAAAGGGCAGTTTCACGTGTACTCTCCAGTCCACCTGATGAATCTGGGCATTTTGAGGCAATGTTACAACTGCCTCATGTACACAGACAACCCTCTCCTCCTACCACCAAACACTAATATATGCGAGAGATGCAATTATACATCCAAACTGGAAGCAAAGCTCTCTCAACCCAAGACTGGAACTGACAGTCAAGAGGAGAAGGGAAATACTTGCAACACACCACCAGGCTCACATAGACCTATTAAACCAACACTGGCAAATAACACACATAAATACACAAAAACATACTAGGAGGCTCTAAATAAAAATCTGCAAAAGCAACAGAGACCTCCAAAGCAGACATCCAAGCAACCTCCATACCCCAACACAAACCATGAAACACATACTTCACAAAACCAGTGTGCCATGCAATCACAGCCCTTAAGGCAAAATAACATACCCAACACACTAGTAATAGGTTACTCTGTAGTCAGACACACTGATGTCCCACTAACTAGTCTGGACAAGGAGAAGGTTACAGTTAGCTGCCTGTCAGTCTCCAGGATCCGGCACATAACACAAGCACTCAGGTCGTCCCAGAACAAGTACACATATGACTCTGTCATTGTCCACGTTGGTGTGAATGACCTGAGACGTACATCCCTGGACTACATGAAAAGAGACATGAAAGAGCTCTCTGATCATGTAGCCTGGAAGAGCTCTCTGATCATGTAGCCCTGGCCGGTATGACCCTGACCCTGAGTAGCATCCTGCCCTCACCAAGAATGATGCCACAGTATAAAGAAAAAATGATCAATTTCAACAATTGTCTAAGTTTCTGGTGTCATCCAAAGTGGATCCAGTATCTGTTCACCTGGGATGACATGCTCAACAAGCCACATTGCTTTGCAAGAGATGGCTTGCACCTGTCACCCTTAGGCTTTCAAATATTGGCCAAGGCATTTGCTGCCCCCATAGTGCCTTTTTTAGGCAAGGCTCAAAAGACAAACCCACCACCGTAAATAGCACAAGTAACCAATAACTGAGGGTAATGCTACTCAACGCCAGAAGTCTAAACCTCAGAATGCACGCACTCGAGGCACTCCTCAGTATGGAGAACCTTGATATCTGTGCAGTAACAGAAACCTGGTTTAAGGCTCCAGAGAGCACCCCAGTGGTACCAGGCTATAACTCATACCATACTTTTTGGCCACAGAACCCAGACCGAAACACAAAAGGCGGGGGTGTATCCATATTCATCAAGGACACCCACACCTACAGGTTAGTGGCACAGCACAATGCCTCAGAGATCATCCATGTGCAACTAGCAACCAGCAAAACTGCAATTCAAATTTTAACTTGCTACAGATCACCCACCATGACCAAGGACCCCCATTCCACATTTCTGGAGACATTAGAAAATTGAAGGTCCTACCAAACACCCTAATATTAGGTGATTTCAATTACCCAAACATTAACTGGGAGAACTACTCAAGTACTAACTCCCTTGCCCAACGCTTCCTAGAATTTATAAACTCAAACGCCCTGGATCAACTGGTAAACAGCCCCCTATCTACTAGTTGTATTAACAGCTATTTATAATAGTTTGGTTTAGATGTTGTGCCAAATACTCTGTATGCACCACGCAGGTAAGGGCTAAGCTGCATAATGTCCCTTTTTCAGGGCATTATATCAGGAGCAGCTGAGCCTTGTGTATTTTAGATGGCTGTTTACACCTGGAACAAATTAAGCAGTTATCTGATTGTACCTCAGCTACATAACATTGCACCCATTGGCAAAAACAAAATACTTTTCCAGAGGGATGGGTACTAGATTAGGAGTTAGGGGATTAGATGTCACTCTACTTAAAATCTACTTTAAAATTGATAGTTCATCTCTCTTCCAATTATTCCCAAGGGTTAAGCTAAGCAACTGCCAGAATAAAAACTAAATTGTTATAATGATAACAATTGATTCATGGAATATAAATGGAATCCAGGTAAAAAAAAAAAAGAAACTTAATTATGCACCTCATATTTCAAAACAGATGCAATATAACATATCTACAAGAGACTCATATGACAGATGAACTTTGGAATAATGATAGGAAAAGGAAATGGGTGAAACATATCATTGCAGCTGGTCATAACACTTCATCTAAGGGGGTAGCTATCATTATCAATAATTCTTTTCAAGGTGATATTCTCTTCACAAAATCTGACCCCAATGGCAGATGGTGCCTTTTTACCTGCACCTATCATAAACTAGTTAAACCTAATCTTTTCCCTCAGCATTTATGGCCCTTGCTCCAACCAACACATCTTTATCTATGATATTTTCAACTTCTTCTTCTTTCGTCTTTTCCCGGTTAGGGTCGCCACAGCGGATCACCTGTCCGATCATGATTGGCAGTGTAGTTTTACAGTGTTGAGGTGCCAGCCAACCTTCCATGGAAGGCGCACACACACACACACTCACGCCTAGGGCCAATTTAGAGTATCCAATCCACCTACTGCATGTCTTTGGGATGTGGGAGGAAACCGGAGCACCTGGAGGAAACCCACGTGACCACAGGGAGGACATGCAGACTCCGCACAGAAGGCACCCTAGCTGAGGATTGAAACAGAGAACCTCTTGTTGTGAGGCAGCAACAATAACTGCTGCACCTCTGCAGCCGCCCTATCTATGATATTTTCAACATTCTATCTAAATATCAGAATCATTACATTATTACAGGGGGTGATTGGAACTCTTTAATGAACCCTGATAAAGACAGGTCTCACAAAATTATCAGACAGTCACAACAAACTACCATAGCTCTAGATGAACTGCAAAATACTTTTGAATTAGTAGACCCTTACACATATTTGCAATATGATGAATCAATAAATAGATTTACCTTCTTGTCAAGACACAAATCCTGATCAAGAATAGACACTTTCTTAATTTCACAAGCCCTCACTCATCACAAAATACACTACAAGATCCACCCAAGATCTATAACAGATCACTTTAAAATTCATATCTCTATAATCACCAATTTAATTAACCCAAGATCCTCCATCTTTAACAACTGGACCTTACACTCAAACATCTTACAAGTTGATGATGCGGTAAAAGAAATTAAGACCACTCTCACCCAACTTGAAAGGGACCTTACACTTACCCAAACTCCCTACGACATACATTGGGCAGCTACCAAAGTTGTTATAAGTGGTTATATAATTAAAAAAGCCTTATGGTGTAAGAAAAACAACAAGACCTCCCAAGTCAAATTAGAACTACAACTAAAAGATGCTGAACAAAAACTTCAACATAGCTACTCTAAAGAGGCCCATGAAACAATGATTGATTCGCAAAAACAGCTCTACAACCTTTACTTGAAAAAACATTCACTTGCTGAACTAAAAATGCTATATAAATACTCAGAATGGGCACAAACTCCCTCCAAAACACTTGCCAAGCTAATTAATATCAAAAATGCCCCCCCAAGATAAAGGAAATTAAATATAAATTAACATTAAAGCGCACTATGATATTATAAACTCCTTTGAAGAAATTTACAAAAGCATATATAATCTCCCCAATACGGATTCTAGAAAACAATTCAAGGAATTTACTCATAACCTGGTGCTCCCACAATTTAATGATTCCCAAAAAAAGTCACCTAAAATCTCCCCTCAAATTAGATGAAATTAAACTTGCTATTAACAGACTCAAAGTAGGCAAAGCCCTGATGGATACACGGCAGAATTTTACAAAAATTTTACAAAAAATTCTCTGACCCTGTTTCCATAATTCTGCTAAAAATATTCACCTACATCATTCATTTTGGCATAACCGACAGATATCTAAATAATTCAAAAAACATTCTAATTCTCAAACCAAACGTTGACCCTCTAGACCCAAGCAATTATAGACCAATTGCCCTTATTAACACATACTTTAAGATATTAGCTCATGTCATTGTTAACAGATTGGGAAAAATTCTTCCCCACATAATATCGCAAGAAAACTTGGTTTTATGCATAATAGGCAAATTTATGATAACACTCTTCTCCTAGACTCCCTGATCAGGATCCTAGGTAAAGATAAACACCCCAGTTATGCCTTAACCATAGACACCAGTAAAGCTTTTGACAGGGTAGATTTAAACTTTTTATTTAATACTCTACCTTGCTTTGGGATACCACAGGATTTCATTAACATCATAAAAGTATTTTATCAAAATACCACCACTACTCTATACATAAGCAAACTCAGATCTAACTCCATTACAGTTTCCAATGGAACACGACAAGGATACCCCCTTTCTCCCTACCTCTTTAATCTTTATGTGGAACCCTTACTTTTATTTATAGCCCAAAACCTTATCATGATATACCTAAAATTTTAAATGTAAACCTCAAATTTTCTGCTTTTGCTGATGTTCTTAATTTATATTTTGAACTCCCTAACACAGACTACATAAATAGCTAAAGTCATTAGAGTCATTCTCGTCCATAACTAATTATAAAACTAACCCTAGCAAATCATACATATTCCCTATAAACCCTATTGGCCACAAAGAGTTCTACTTCCTGGATACTGAGATCAAACCCACATACCAACTAAAATATTTAGGCATAAATTATACACACAATCCCAATGAGACTTTAAAAAAGAATTTACTACACACCTGGTCAACTATCGAAAAAGACATATTGAGATGGAAGAGCATACATTTATCCTACTATCAAAAACTAGTATCATCAAAATGAATGTTCTACCTAGAATTCTTTTTTAGCTTAATGCAATCTTTCTGACTGTCCCCCCAAAATTCTTCACAACAATGGAAAAAGCCATTTCCAAATTTATTTGGCACCCTAAATCTGTTAGAATTAAATATGATAAACTCTTACTCTCTAAAGCTAAAGGAGGCTTGGGCTTGCCTGACTTCAAACTTTACTGTACAGTTATAAACTCTGGAGGAATGATCCAAATTGCCAATTATGAACCAAATCTAGGATGCTGGATCCCTCAATGGATCAAGATCTGGTTTAATCTAATTAAATCTCACAACATTAATCTGAAATCTCTCCCCTTTCTTAATCTAAAATACTGCTCCATAACTAATTTCCACCCCTCCTTAAACACATGCTCTGAGATGAACCTGACCCGTTGACAGCCCTCCCTCAATAATAAACCCTGAAGAAATCCTAAAGGCTCCCTCAGAAGTGAAAACTACTAGCTCAGTGGGTCCTTACAGTGTGCCAGGATGCTTTCTTGCCAGTATGAAATACTCACTTACTGACCCACTCTGCAGTCTGTTCAGTCTTAGTCTCTCATCTAACTTCATGCCTGAGGTTTGGAAAATTGTAGTGGTCAATCCCTGATACAGGAGAGGCTCCCATCAATGATCCTGGTAACTATACACCCATAAGCCTCACACATTTTATCTGTAAGGCAGTGGAATGCATCATCATTACAGACCTCACAAACATGGACATTGGCATTCTAAAGCCCCTCAATCCAAATCACTTGTGGTGTGTGAAGGGTAACCTGTCTACATAAACTGGTTCACTCTGAAAAAGTCACTAAGGTCTTGGACAAGGGCAAGTCAGTACACACAATTTACTTTGACTTAGCCAAAGCTTTTGACACCATTCCTCCCTTGGGCATCATAGATAATCACATCAAACTAAATATAAACCCTTGTGTTACTCAATGGATAGTAAAATGGCTCAAATTCAGAACATAGGAAATCAAGTTTGAGATCACATTCTCCTTGAAAAACTCATTACCAGCAGTGTCTTCCAGGGCTTGTAAATAGGACTGCTCCTGTATGGTATTTACTTTTCTGACATCTAAGCTGGCAGCAAATTCTCTGACAGTTTGTTGATAATGATAAATTTGGAGCCACCATTAACTCCGCTGTGGCGCACTAGATTCTACAAGAATGTCTAACACACACAAGGAAATTGTGTCATGACTATGGTCTCAAGTGAAATGCCAAAATGTGTAGCATCATATTCTTTGGCACACAAGAACACCTTTGATCCTACCACATTTATGATACCCCCTCAAAAACAGGCACAATTGTCAGAGACCTGGGCATATTTGTTCACAATGAGCCCTCCTTGACCACCATGTAGCCTTCTGAATGAGCCAGCTGATTACTTAAGGCATTTCTCTAGGTCCAATATATTATCATACCTATGTATTCCTCCTTTATTAGACCCATAATTGAATATAATGTGCCCTTTGGCATGTACCTGTTAAAGCATATAACCCAAACCAAAAGACCCCCAATGTATCCTGACAAAGAAAATCAAGGGCCAGCATTCCATTACCTGTGCAAAATGACTTAAGGCTCAATCTCTCTTTTCTAATTCCAACTCTTTAGGGGTGACTTTGCCTGCCCTACAAGGCCGCAAATTACCCTGTTCTGAGCTATCTCTTTCATATTCTCAAAACTGGCAATGTCTTGAACACATCTGCTAAATACCTTAACCTTCACTGTGATATAAACTGAAACTGCTGGAATGACAAGTAGCTTGCACAGAATTTCTCTACTTTGGAAAAGATCCCACCTTCATATTAAAAAAGAAGTTCCCTCACTTCCCTCACCCTTTTCAAATGCAACATGAATGATGGGCTGGACAACCACAAATAAGTCCTTAGTCTCGGCTCAAAATTCTCAAAGGTTAGGGGTAGCAAAAAGTAGGAATTACTGTGACTAGGCTACACATGATCTATCCTATCAATTGCCTAGTAACAATCTAGGAACAAATAGTTATCAACTGTGATGCCAAGTGACAAAATTTGTTTCATTAATTGGAATTTGTCCAGACCCTGTGGTCAAATCTTGGCAATTTCCACTGCAATGAAGAACAGTGAGAAATAATATTATATACAGCACCCTTAAAACACACACACATTTCATATATATATAAAAATATGTGTGTGTGTGTGTGTGTGTGTGTGTGTGTGTGTGTGTGTGTGTGTGTGTGTGTGTGTGTGTGTATATATATATATATATATATATATATATACACATATATATATATATATATATATATATATATATATATATATATATATATAGTGTGTGTGTGTGTGTGTGTGAGTGTGTATCTTAAGAAGTGGCTGTACCCCTACTTCACAACTTTGGAGCTTTGTCCCAGTCTCCCTAACTTTTTTATACTAAGTTTGAGGTCAAACTAATATCACAGTGGGAAAAAAATAATAAGGAGAGCAACCTACAGCCACAACTAAAATATATAAGCCCATTAATATCCCCTAGCAAGATGCAATGAGAGATGTTTGGATGGGGAAAGTGAATTATGACATAAGCCACTGCATATGCAGTACCACAGGGCCAGAAGAATTGCATAATAGCTAAAGAGCAGCACATTCAGCAAAAGAAAAAAACATGCTGCATATTGCTGGTTCCCTATGCTACAAAGAAAAGACAGTAGACAGAAATGCATTTGTGCTCTGGATCTGAAAAGTTACAGTTTCAACTTTTGTGCTACTCCCATGCAGAAAACAGGAAATAAGTTAGCATTCATTAATGCTTATTAACACCATGGTGGTTCAGAGGTAGTGTTGTTACCTCACAGCAAGAGGTTCTCCTGTTCGATTCTCAGCTGGAGTGCCTTCTGTGTGGAGTCTGCATGTCCTCCCCGCCATCGAGTGGCCTCCAAAAGACATGTATGAATGGGCGTGCCTTTGCTTAAGGTTGGGTGTGGGGCTGGCAACTCGGCACCATAAAAATCGACTGCCAATCATTAGCAGACTGGAGTTCCACTGTGGCGACTCCTAAATGGGAAAAGCCGAAAAGACAAACAACAACAATGGAGCTGGCAAGCATTACAGCTAAAGGGTTTCTTATCCTAAGTGCAAGATCCAAATAAGCAATACTCAATATTTTAAAAATCAACTGTGTTTTAAAAAATTTAATTCTGAAACTTGTCAATACACATTTTTAAGCATGGTTGCATGGGAGTTACCCCTGCATCTCCCCTTTGTGAGGAGCCATGCCCCCCACACCCTGCTACTTATATGTATTAATCCAATCATCTTTCATTTAATTAAATCCACAGTTTTCAGCTAGTTCCTACAAGTGCCTTGCAATAGCTTCAACACATTTACCTTTAGCCTGTACCTGTCTGTATAAGCATGCCCTTTCATGTTTAATATTTCTGTCTGGCATAAAATGTTGATTGAGCTTACTAATTACTGACTCATATATGACAGTGGTCCTCTAAGAACACGTTTCCACTTCCTTTCCTATGGCATATAACAAAGTGTTTACCTAAATTTATTTCTTCAATTGCTTTGTCTAACATGGTTGCTGTTCTGAAATAGGTCAGCCCCTGAATCCATGCTGACCAGACACATGACTCTATGAAGTCAAATGGCTCTTCTGGGTTACACTTTGTCATACTTAATGAAAATTCAGTTTGTAGCAAAATTAACACTTTTTGAAGTAAAAATATTGATTCTCACTAAAAACATCTTACAATGAGCTCAGCAGGTATTACCCAACATGTTGGTGGGATTTCTCTGACTATTATGACATTTTCAGCTTTATTTTCTAAAGAAAATACAGGTTTTGACACCACATCATCACAATGTGCACCTCTCTTTATCCAGTCATATTGGCAGGCAGGATTAATAACATCAGGATAACCAATATTTACAGTTAAACATCAACTTTAATATTGAGAAAATGGCAGAACTGCAAAAATGATGTTAACTGTTCACTCATTATGATTACATTGACATCTAATAAACTGGACTCAGTGCATTATGGGATGCAGTACTTTTTGCAATGGCAATGTAATCTACAAACATATTCACAGTTTATAAAGGCAGATAGATGTACATTTCTTATAATCACAATTTTCACGTATGAATCAAAATAACATTATGTGTTTATATTTCTACAACTTTTTTTTTATTCTGAAAGGATCTAAAAGCTAAATATTTGTTTTCAACTGACTAGTATGCAAATATTGTCAGTAAATTTTAAAATGCCATGCTACCCTGAATTCAATATTAAAAATGGCAATGATTCTTTTAAGATATTCAGGGTAAGACCCCCTAGGCAGTCACACTTTACTATGCATTGTATAACCTAATAATATTAAGGGAAAGCAGGGAGCAGAATCTGAAATAGGTACAGGCCTGTGAAGTCAAGTAAAATATCCATGTTTTACTAAATATATAAAATGACAGAAAATATTAATTTTCAGTGGAAAAAAACACCAAATATTTGGCTCTCATTTAACAAGAAAATACTAATTATATCATACAGATACATACTGATTTGTCTTCCTGAAAATAAGCAAAAGGTGCATGCCTGTTGGGAACTGAGTTGCAAAACCAGCACCATATACAGCACTATATAGGGTTACTTATGATGCCTGTCAATACAGGATCACAGTTCTTAAAATAAAAAATACTATAATATTTTTGAATATATGGCAACCTCAACCACAGAATGCAGTTAGCTGCTGATTCCAAGTATAACCACACATTCATAGTTTTATCTTCTGTAAAATACTGCATGATATACAAGTGTAAATTGAAGGTTACAAATCTTATAACAAAAATCTTCATTTTCAGGAGAAACAAATACAAATTTCGCATCTGCTGTTACAAGAAAACAGTAAAGAAGCATTCCAGGCCATTACTGTATTCTTCATTCTGAGAAAAACAAATCAATACTCTAAAGGAAACCAAACATAATACAAAATCAGACGGTGGTAATGTGGCAACACGGCACCTATGTATAAAAGTCATTTCTCAGTTTTCCTTTGAACTTTCATTACAAAACTTTCAGGAAGTAACAACAGAGTATTCAGTTACAAAATGAATCCAACCACGTATTCTACCCTTTGAAGATTTTACTGCAGGACAGCAATTAATTTGACCCCCCACAGTTTCACTTGCTTCAAACAATGGCATTTTAGTTATGACATGCCAAAGATGAAATACATACATATATATATATATAAACTTAATTTGTCAGAATGTCACTTTGGTTGACATCTGTTTAGTTGGCAAAATTTGGTTGACTACACAGATGGTCAACAGCTGCATGAGACTGCACAATTCTTATGGTTGGGGAATATGTCCTTTCCCAGATACTGTTTGATCTCAGAGTTAGTATATACAATTAGCACAGGATGGGGTGGTGCAGGGGGACAATCTTTTTCTATTTTTGAATTTTGCATGCTCAGAGGTTATTGCTCAGCACATGGATACTATGGGTACTAGACTGTCAATGTTGGCTTTGTCAATGTTTTTTTTCTGTTTGACATTTGGCTGTTTCGATTTAATTCAGTACATCTATATATATAAGCATTTTCTATAACTGAAACTCCCAAATGTTGAATCTGTTTTGTCAACACATTTTGTTTGACAAAACAGATGGTTGACAAGTGTGTGAGAACAAAAATCCCTGGGTTGGCAAATATTCCCCTACCACAGGTATTGTGCAGTCTTTGAATTACTACATCTAGTTAGCAGGAGGGGCTTGTTTCCTGCAAAAAAACAGTAGTTTTGTTTTGCATGGTCCAAGGTTGCCTTGGAGCATGCGTGTTTGGATGTCTTTTGTTTTCCCTCAACCTTTTGCAGTCATTATTTTAGTGTCAATTTACTGAAGTTCAGACTAATTTCAGTAGATATAACACACCCACACATGTAATACACACACACACACACACACACACACACACACACACACACACACACACACACACACACACACACACACAGACACACACATATATGTATTAATATTTCTTATGCAATGACATCTCAGTAAAGAAGCATTCTAGGCCATTAATGTATTTTGAACACTAAGAAGGATTTCAACAGAGCATGCCCAATAGAATCCAAGTATAAAGCAAAATGTCAGACTGTGGCAATGCATCCTCATGAAACAGTTTGTGTGTGATTCCTATGTCTAAAAGGTTATTTCTGTCCATCTTTGAGATTTCCACAAGAAACTTTCAGGCAAGTCAGTTTTTTAACCCCCAAAGTTTTAGAGGATAGCAATGAATTTAACACTACTGCTTTAGTTGCCAAAATATGCGGAATTTCATAGCTATATCATTTTCTAAATGAAACATATTTCTAGTGAACTATATAGGATTTTAATTTCTGATTCAACATAAACTCAGTAAAGAAGAATTCTAGGTAATCCCTGTATTCTGTATAATAATACACAGTTCAGAAGAACACCACTAATGGAAATAAAATATAATGCAAAATATCAAACAATGGCAGTATATCTCCATGACTCAGAGCATGAGATACCTGTGTATAGAAGGCCATATTTCATTCTCATTTGAAATTTCCTTATGAAACAGCCAAACAAAACAACAGGGTGTTTGGTTATGATATATACTTAAGCCTGCTATTATATCTGTAAAGATTTCAATGTAGTTTAAAAAATGAATTTGACTGTACCACTTTACTTGTTCTAAACAATGGCATTTTAATTATGACATTTTGCAAATGAAAAACAATATATGTTTCTTGTGAAATATTTAGGATTACTATTTATTTTGTAATGACAACTCAGTATTGAAACATTTGGATCATGTCTGTATTCTGCATACTGAGCACAAGTTCAATATACAACACCTTCAGTAAAACCAAATATAATGCAACATATCAGTGGTAGTAAAGACATACAAGTAAGTAAATCTACTGCCTATACACAAAAGGCCATGCCTCAGTCTCCATCTGATAATGATAGAGGTTTTGGCTTCAAAATACACCCACGACTGGTATTCTGATCTTGGGGATCTCAGTGCAACACAATGCTGAATTTGACTACATTGCTTTAGTTGCTTCAAACTGACATTTTAGCTATGACATGTTGTAAATAAAAAATATACATCCTCAAGTGGAACATATAGAGCTGTTACTTCTGATGTAATGATAACTTAGTAAAAAAATAGTCCAGTCATTATTCTGTCCTGTATACTGACATGTTTAACAAAAAACTCTGGTGGAAAATGAGTATACTGCAAAATGCCAATAGTGTAGCAATGATGGCTTATGAACAAATACATTTGGTGCCTATGTATAAAATATCATACCTCAGTCCACCTTTGAGATTTCATTGCAAAATCTTCAGGCAATAATAATAGGGTATTCAGTTACAAAATGCATCTAAGACTGATATTATTCTTATTTTACTTATTTTAAATGTATTAATTGGAGTAATACTCAGGAATTTTAGAACAACCAATGCTAAATCCAACTCCATTACTTTACCAACTTGAAAGCATGGCATTTTAGCCATATTATGTTATAAATGTAAACATATTTTTTCTGGTGAAATATATATGAATTTTAATTCTGATGTAATGACAACTAAGTGTATGAATATTATAAATCATTACTGTATTTTCCCATCTGAGCAAATGCTTAACATAATGCCCTTAATAGAAACTGAGTATAATGCAAAAGTATACTGTAGAAGTGAAGGCATACCTGTAACTTACATATAAAAGTAACTAAAAGTCAATGTAAACCAAAGAAGTAAAAGTCTCATAAACAAACACCTCAGACAGACTTTCCAGTAAACTTGTCCAAACTAAATGGACTTTATCAAAACTGTATGTGATTGTGAAACACACACATTTAAAGTACCCTCATTCAGTCACATGTTACAAAACAGCCTATCATAATTAGGACCGAAAGAAAACTTACAGATAGTTAAATCTCATTCTTAAAACCGGTTGCACAGAAACATTATTGTTAAGGCCTTGTGATTTTGAAGAATTTAACTTAAGCCTAAAATTAATTTCAATCTCTCTCTCTCTGATTTGTCTTTCCATGGTTCAGATCTATATTGACCAATATGAAAAAGACAAATTTCTTAAAAGATGTGCACACACAAGTGTGTTAAAATAATGCATTTCTCTCAGTACCTTTCTTGATGTTTAGACAATGTTCATTAATTCTTTCTGAGACCTAGCTTGGTCTTGCCCATATAAAATGTGTCACAAGACACAAAGTGCAAGGTATACAGTGGCTTTAGTACTGTGGTTGTACTGACCAAGATAAGCAAGGGTACACAAAACAAACCTGGCAACTAAAGTGTTAGGTAAATCTAAAATGTGTACATTTAAATGCTTACATTGTCTACAATCACCACATTTGAGCATTTTGCTCTGTGTATTGATGGAACTGGACATAGCCCTTTCCAACAACATTTTCCAATTAAAACCTCTTCTAAAACAACAGTTCAGGTCCTAGAACAGAAAGGAGAGTTACATTCATAGTCTTACACCAATTAAACTTAATAATTTCACAAATTCATTTAACATTATTGTTAAAACTTGTGATGAATGCACACTTTACTGGGTCTTAACTTGGAATTCTTGAAGATACAAAGTTAGCATCAAACAAAATAAACTTGTAAACAGACCGCCACATTTTTAGATCCTAGAACAGAAAGGAGAGTTACATTCATAGTCTTACACCAATTAAACTTAATAATTTCACAAATTCATTTAACATTATTGTTAAAACTTGTGATGAATGCACACTTTACTGGGTCTTAACTTGGAATTCTTGAAGATACAAAGTTAGCATCAAACAAAATAAACTTGTAAACAGACCGCCACATTTCAATAACAATATCAGCTGTCTGATCTAGCAGACTAACCTAATATCCTCTATTGTAAACTATATATTTTAAAATATCTAGTTCATATAAAAACAATGAATCAACTGACACCAAATGAGATACTCTGATCATTTGCCCATTAAACATGCACATTTTTGATTAAATGGATAGCAACTATGCCAATGTAAATATGTGTTAGAAAAAGTGGGCTTGCAAAACACTGAAGATTGAAAATAGAAAGTGATGTTGCCTTTCCACATCTAAAATATGTATCTCTCATTGAGAGGTGTCATAAGAAAACTTCAAAAAAGATGTAGTTTTACTCAACCCATCAAAAAAGCTGTTGGTGTATTTGCAAGATCCAGACCACAATATAAAAATGTTGTCTTGGTATCTTAAATAGAAAAAAATGTACTGTATGTAAATACTGTTAAAATAAATTGTTTTTCACACTTAGTAAGAACAAGATTGGCACATAAAGTAGCTAATGCAGCACCCATAGCAACAACTGTATGCTGCCAAAAATATTTCCCTTCAAAAAATAAAAAACTTGTTTTTAAAGTGAGATCTATAAAACAATCTATCAACCTCAAGTCTGTAGTGGTAACACTCTCAGAAAGTATAATAGTTTCCATAAACAAATCCACCCTTATATTGTGAGAAATAACTGTATATACACTTTTAATATCATCATTAACAAACAGTACATCCTTAGCAAAGGCCATGTCTCAGTCCCAGTTTGAAATTTCATTATGAAACTGTCACTCCATATTAACTGGATATTCAGCTGTAAAATTCACATAACAATGCTGCTTGTTTTAGCATTAAGACTTCTGTACATTTCAGCTCTGACTTTCAGCCCACCACTTAACTGCTGCAAATTATGACATTTTACCTATGACATGTTACAAATGAAAAATATATTTTTTTCTTGTGATATGTATACGAATTTTAATTGTCTATAATGGCAACTAATACGTATTCTAAGCTATTACTTTATTTTGAACACTTAGCAGATGTTTAAAACAACAATCCCAATAGGAACCAAGTATAATGCAAGTGCCATACTGTCACAATGAAAGCATATAAACCCCTTGCTTCTGATACCTATGTATAAAATGCTATATAACAACTGTCATTTAAGATTTCATTACAAAATCATCATGTAGAAACAACAGAGTTAACCAGCTACAAAATGCACCTAAGACTTGAATTCTACCTTTGGAAATTTCAGTGCAGCTCAACTCAAAATTTGACCTCATAGCTTTAGCTGCTATAAAGCAAGTCATTTTAACCACAAGTCACAACATTTTATATTTTTCTTTGATAATATCAATAGTAACTGAGGGTATGTATATTATGGACATTAGTTTCTCCTGACCTTTTAAGCAGAGATCAAATCATCTCTACAGGAAACTAGGTAGGATGAAGTCTATACTCCAAGTAATGACAAAGGCATTGTGTGACCTTATAAGTGAGATCTGAGATGCAGTAAGAAACTTATGGGACGCATCAAGCATGTAATTTTTGTATCTGTTTTGTACTGAGATACAGTAAGATCCTTATGGAAAGCATAAGTATCTTAGTACAAAACATATACTCTGGCAACAAAAGTCCTCTGAAACACCACATTTTGCAAACCAAGGCTTCGTCCCTACCGAATGGCGCACTGCTACAGTCATCTCTCCCTACAAAGGAGGAGTGACTACAGACCATGGGAATTGTTGTCCCATTAGCCTGATGAGTCTGATATGCAAAGTTATGGAATGCATCATCATGGACCTAATAAACAAGGATATAGGGAATCTCCAAACTCTGGATCCCACACAGTTTGGTTTTGTGAAGGGTAAATCATGCCTGCTCAACTTGGTCAACTTCTTTGAGTCAGTCATCAGAGATGTAGATGAAGGCAAGGTGATTCATACAGCCTACCTTGATCCAAGGCCTTTTATACCATTCCCCACTCAGGAATCATAGAAAAACTCACTAAGCTAGGCATCAACCCCTATATCACTAGGTGGGTTGCAAACTGGCTCACAGGTAGAACCCACAGTGTGAAAGTAGCTGACTCCAAGTCAGGCTGTCGACCAGTCATGAGTGGAGTCCCACATGGTTCAGTCCTGGGTCCTCTCCTGTTTGGTATCTACTTCTCTGAAGTCCAGGCCAACAAGAAGGGAATCTGGCTGACAAAGTTTGCAGAAGATTGCAAGTTGGGAGCTATTATTTACTCCCCAAGTGATGCTGACATCCTACAGAAAGGCCTCATTGAGACCAACAACTGGTGTCAGAACCATGGCCTTAAGCTCAATGCCAAAAAATGTGTCGTCATCCCCTTTGGGAAAAACCTGGTTCCCATGAATTACCACATTGATGGTAGTCCACTGAACACAGAAGGCGTTATAAGAGATCTGGGAACACAGGTTGACAGCAACCTATCTTTTGACCACCACATTGCCACTGTGGTCAGAAAGTGCTTCTGTGTGGCACATCTCATTACTAAGGGTTTTGCATCCAGGAAGAAAGAGGGCATTGTCTCCCTCTACTCTTCTCTCATTAGGCCAATCATTGAGTAAAATGCCCCATTTGGCATGTACCTCACTAAACACCTGCAACAACTGGAGAGGCCATAAAAGTACCTCACAAGGAGGATCCTAGGTCTAAAACATGTGTCCTATATGGACAGACTCAAAAAACTCCAACTATTCTCTGTTTCATATCGCCTACTTAGAGGCAATCTCTGCTTGACTTACAAAGCCATGTCTGACCCAGCTCTGTTAGAAATGCTACAATTAAAGAAATCCCAATCCCTCCACACCAAATACTCCAGAGACCTCAACCTCATTACCACAATCAAAAGAACATGCTGGAGGGACAGACTTCCCATACATGTCAAGCAGAGCACCTCACTGGCCCTCTTCAAGAGAAATCTTGATGAGTGGATGGGAAATAGAAAATTCACCCCAGGGATCACTCCAGTGGCTCTACTTGACAGATGCAATGGGAACTAAGGTTGGGTGGCACGTTGCCAGGGTAATCCTATGGGCTAGACTTGTAAAGGCTCCAGGGCCATTAGCCTAGTACACACCTATGAACCTATGAATTGTAGCAACTTTGTCGTCTTCTCTTATGTCCTCATTTGTTCATCTGTCCCACAGTGTGCATCCTACCACCCTTTCTAGGCACTTCATTTTCATCACCTCTCACTTCCTCATTTTCTCAGTCTTTACTGTGTAGTTCTTTGTACCATACAGCTGTACTAGTCACAGTGCTGTCTTGTACACCTTCCTTTTTGCCTTCTTTGGCATTCTTTTGTCATAAACTACACCTGAGACTCTACCCATTAGGGTGGCCTAATGGTTAAGGTGTTTGCCTTACAAGTACAAGGTGCAGCGTTTGAGTCTACCAAGGGGATAATTGGCTAGGCTTAAAAAGGCTCGCAAGGGCAGTTAGCTTAGTACTAATCTAGGAACCTATGAACCTATGAACCACATTGCCACTGTGGTCAGAAAGTCCTTCAATGTGGCACATCTCATTATTAATGCTTTTGCATCCAGGAAGAAAGAGGTCATGGTCTCCCTCTACTCATTAGGCCAATCATCGAATACAATGCCCCATTTGGCATGTACCTCACTAGACATCTGCAACAAACGGAGAGGCCACAAACGTATCTCACAAAGAGGATTTTTGGCCTTAAACACTTGTTCTATATGGACAGACTCAAAAAACTCCAACTATTCTCAGTCTCATATCGCCTACTTAGAGGCGATCTCTGCTTGACTTACAAAGCCATGTCTGACCCAGCTCTGTTAGAAATGCTACATCTAAAGAAATCCCAATTCCTCTGCACCACATGCTCCAGAGACCTCTACCTCATTAACACAATAAACAGAACATGCTGGGGGGACAGGTGCATAACCCAGAGACTGCCCATGCTATGGAATAGACTTCCCATACATGTCAAACAGAGCACCTCACTGGCCCTCTTCAGGAGAAATCTTGATGAGTGGATGGGAAATAAAAAATTTATCCAAGGGGTCACTCTAGTGGCTCTACTCGACAGAGGCACTGGGAACTAAGGTCGGGTGGCACAATGCCAGGGTAATCCTATAGGCTAGGCTTGTAAAGGTTCCAGGGCCATTAGCCTAGTACAACCTATGAACCTATGTATAAGAAGACACATGTAAGTTCCTGTATGAGAATTACTATTAAAAAATCAAGTAAGTCTAATAAGATGCTTGGGTGCAAAACACATTCAAGAATACCATTCTACCCCATTAGGATTTCAATGCATCTCAATGCAAATTTACATGGCAACAGATGTCCCTTTTCCAGTACATGGAGATGAAACATCACCCTCTTTGAAGCAATAGAACTACCTTGCCTAGACAACTATTTTTGATGTTAATAACTTCTTGCATAATGAGAACAGGTTGCAAACATACTCCGTGTATTAGTTTTACTTTGCCTTTTGAACAGAGTTCAAATAGTCAACCCCACTGGAAAACGAGAATAGTGACAGAGTGCGAACAAAAAACATTTGAAACATATGCCAGTGTCTACACGGCAGTTCGTACTAAAAGTCATGGAATTCTAATAAGATATTTAGTATAAAACATGTACACAAATTACATTCTTCTGCTTAGGATTTCACTCCATCTCAGATTTCACTTAAAAGGCCACATGCTGCCTTTGTCATAACTTGGAGTTTAGACTTCACCCTGCTTACAGTAATACAAATTTTGCCCTGCCTGGTGAAATATTTACGGTTTTTACTTATACTTAGTGAGAACAATATGCAGATTTATTCTGGACATTAGTTGGAGCCTAACATTTGAGTAGAGACCATACAGTCAATGAAAGTCATCTCAAAATTATGGGAGACAGAATTATTTTCCAGCAGGGAATACTATTTATTCATGCATGGGACTGGAACCTAATATGTAACAGTGAAAATGTACTGGGGGACCCAGAAGGGAAAACGTAGCAAAAAGGGCTAGATTTCTAGAGAAATATATGAAAATATTTGGAATGGCAGATCTGAAATTGATAGTAGGAACCTAGACATAATTTACATATTATTTTCCAAGGTGTAATAACTGGGCTAGATTGGACAGAAAATATTCTTTAAAAGAGCATGGGTATTTGATAGACAGTTGAATGACAGTTTTTCAAACTCATCCAATGACTATATCAGACCATGCGCCTATAAACACTAAGGTAAAAATGCAGGGTAATCAATTAAAAATAAGACATTGGCACTTTACTTACTGGCAACTTTTAAGAAGAGAAGATTTTAAAGAATGGGTAGTGAAAATGATTCAATAGTGATATGGAATGTACACATTTCTTTAGAAGGGTTAGCTGAGGAGTGGGATAAAATGAAAATGAAGTTTAAAATATTGAATAAGTGAGAGAGAAAGAGATATGTGAAAGAAGTAACAGTAATTATGAACAGTTGCAGTATTGCAAACGAAAGGGAATCTTATGGTACAAAAACAGGAGCAATTATTGAGTGCTAAAGAAAAACTAAGGAATTATTGGGATAATATGCATGAAGTTAGAAATATTATTGTTAAGCAAGTAGTTTTGACAGCAACCCCAGAGCACAAAACTATTAGCACAACAACTTAGGCAACAGAGAATAGAAAGGAGTGTTGCCAAGCTAAGGGAGTCAATGACTAGAAAATTAACCAGATATCCTACAGTGGTATTATAAATAGTTTGGAAATTCTATGAAAATCTGTAGGGAGCAGAAGAATGAGGGAACCAATAAAAGACATAAATGGAAACATTTATGGAAGACTTAAATATGCTAGTCTTAGAGGAAGATGAGGCTGAAGTATTAATAACTAGGATGGGAAAGGATGAGATAAAAATGTCAATGTATAATCAATCAGCAGGAAAGTCGCCAGGAACAGATATTATTTCCTGTGGAAATTTGGAGGATGGGGGGTGCTAAAGATATGGAAGATTTAAAAGGATAGACAGTAATAGCAGCTTGAAAGAAAGCTGTGGTGGCTATACTACTAAAAAGGGCAAAGACCCATTAAATCCAACATTATATAGATCAGTTTCAGTGTTGATCCATGATTACAACGTATTTATGTCTATACTACAGAATAATGTTCAGGAGGAGTAATATTTCAGGGAATGCTGGACTTGAGTAATCCATGCAATGTTAAACCAAGTAATTAATACAAAAATCATATTTGTACAATGTATACAAAGGAGAAATGTTGTAGTAGTTTATTTTCTCTTTTATAACTGTTTTCATGTCACTATGCAATGTGTGATGTTAATAAAGATGACATGAAAAAGCCATTGTGAACACTGTATTTACTAGCTGTGTACAACAGACAATATATAAGCTTCCCTATGATACTTCATTACAATTCAGGCACTTCTGCTAAGATACTTAGATACAAATCACACCCAAGAATACTATTCTACCCTTCAAAAGATTATACTGCATCTCAGTCCTGATTTACATAGCAGCAAACTGCATTTATCACTACATGGACTGTAGGCTTCACCTATATGTATTAATAAACATGTTGCCGTAGGTTATGAAATATGCATGACATTTACACTTGTGCTGTAATGAGAATTCAGTGCACATACTTTCTGGACATTAGTTTCAACCTGTCTTTTATCATACAATCACACAGTAGAAACTGGATATAATGTGAAACTCTGACAACAAAATCCATTTGAAACATCAGATTGATGGCTATGTATAAGACATCATATGGGAGTTAACCTAAAGCAGTTCATAATAAAACATGAAGCAATTCCAGTAAGATGCTTGAGTATAACGCACACACAAGAATACCCTGAGGAAACTGATTGCATTTCAATCTTGATTTACATGGCAGCAAACTACCTTTGTCAGTACATGGAAGTTAGGTCTCACCTTATATGTTGTAAGAGAAATATTGCTTTGCCTAGGATAATTTTTATGATTTTGTACTTCTGATATAATGTAAATTTAGCAAACATATATTGTGGACATTATTTTAACTCCAGCTTTTGAGGAGAGGTCAAATAACTCCCAATGGAATATGGTTATGACACCTGACTATGACATCAAAACTCCTTTGAACAAAACATTTGTTAGCTGCATATAAGGGGGCTTAACTAAGTTTTCTAATTAAAGTACATAAAAATAAAATCAGGGAATTATAAGACAACTGGACACAAAATACACAAAAAAGCTAGTCTACCCGTCACGATTTTACTGTGTCACAGTCCTGATTCGCATGGCATTCAATTATGTTTATCAGTACATGGAGTTCATGCCTCACCAAATTTGTAGTAAAAGAAATATTGCCTTATCTGGTTGCATATTTATGATTTTTTACTTACGGTATTAGAATAACTTCATGCAAGCATATTATGGACATTAGTTTCATTTTACCTATTTTTGGGGGGGGACATTGGTTTCTCCTTATCTTTTGAGCAAAAGTCAAAAATACCTGAAACAGAAAATGCCAGAATGTGACAGCAAAAAGCCCTCTAAAATGCCATATAAACTAATTGTGTATAAAAGGCTTTATGATAGCTCCCTGATAACATGTCATAATGAACATAAAAAAGTCAGATGAAATGTTCTGGTACAAAACATATGCAAAAATGCTATTCTGCATAAAACAATTTCACTGCATCTCTAGGCTTGCAGCACACTGCCTTCATAAGTACAAGGAGCTTAGATATCATCATATATGCACTAACAGAAATGTTGCCTTGTTTGTTGAAATATTTATTATTTTTTTTATATCTGCTGTAATGAGAACTTAATTTACATGCATTCTGAACAATAGTTTCAATTTGCCTTTTGAGCAGATGTCAAATAAAAAACAGCTATAAATCAGGTGTAATGCCAGAATGTGGCAACAAAAACTCTCTGAAATACGACTTTTGCTAGCTGTGCGCAGTTGGTCATATATCAATTTCTGTGTGATAAATAATAATAATAAAAACAGGGAATTCTAATATGATACTCAGGAACAAAACACACTCAGGTATGCTACTCTTCCTTAAGAAATTCACTGAATCTTGGTACTGAATCACATTGCAGCACACTACCTTTTCAAAGTATGGAGTTATGAAGAATCTGAAATGCTGCCTTGCATGGTAGATTGTTTATTTATCTATCTATTTATTTATTTTCCTTTACTTCTGATCTAATAAGAACTTAACTGCACATATATTTTGGACATTAGTCACACCCTCTCTTTTCTAAAGAGGATAAATAGCCTCAAAAGGAGATGGATTATACTACCAGACTGTGTCAAGAAAATCCCTCTGAAATACCCCCATGGGGATTCAAAAACATTTTCTATTTCATGGTAAATGATTCCACGCAATATGTGGCTAAGAGTAGGGTTAGCGGATCAGAAATATACTGAGTGTGAATAAGGAACGCTGAGAAATTCTGCAGCCCTTGCAATATGCTAAAAGTGATAAAATGAGATGGTAATGAGCAACATTAAGATTAGTGTCTTCATGAGTGCAAATGAGGGTAAAAATATGGCAGAGCAATTCAGAGACATATACATATATGTATGTATGTATATGTATATATATATATATATATATATATATATATATATATATATATATACACACACACACACACACACACACACATATATATATATATATATATATATATATATATATATATATATATATATATATATATATAAAATTGCCTCATAGCAGCTAGAGCGTCTTCTGTGTGGAGGCATACGTGAATGGGGCGTGCCTTCGTTGAAGGTTGTGCATCAGGGCTGGTAACCCGGTACGTAAAAATCCACTACCAATCATTAGCGGACCGGAGTTCCGCTGTGGCGACCTCTAACTGGAAAAAGCCAAAAGACACCAACCAACATTCATCAACTACAGGCACTAACTTCAGTTACGTAGTAAAATCTTGGAGTTTGTATTTAAGAAGTCCAGGAATCTAGAGGCGCAGAGGTTCTTGGACTTCATAATTACAAACACCCTTGACAGAATAATGAATACATACACTAGAGGCTCCATGCTCACAAATACAGAAGAACACTGTACCCCCACCCCCATGTCTCATCCTCCCTAAGTAAGGTCTGACCATGAAGCTGTCTCCTTCCAAATCAAAATCAACTCCATAATCCCATTAAAACCAATAAAAGTTGGGAACTATTCCAAGGTAAATTACCTTTTATTAATGATGGTTTGTTAAAAATTCATTGCCCCTACAAACCACAAGAACAAAGCAACCAGTGCTGAATTGCTCTCAAAAGGTCTGTACAACCAACTTCCAAGATTGTTGAACACTGAGTAACAACTTAATTTCAACTCTTCCAGTGTGAAAAGAGAAACTCAGAAAAGAAAGCCAGTGAACTTGCCTTTTTGAGTACATTGCAGTAACTGGCTAGTAAGTGTACTGGCTGGATGCCAGCAAAAAAGAAATTCACAGAATCTGAAAGAAAAGCAATCACAAAAGGTGAGGAGAAATCACTGACTGTCAAGAGTTATGCAGCTGTTCAGCAAAAAGCAGTGCAATACATGACTTCCATTAACCTAGAGGAAAAAAATAAGCCAAATGTACTCAGACCAGATTAAAATAAATGAAACACTGTAACAGTATATCAAATCAAATAACAAAAGTCTGGAAAAATGGAAGAAGCTTTAAACAGATATTCAGATAAAGTGATAAAACTGCAAAAATTAGAGGTAGAAATGAATAAAAGGTTGGCAAGTATAAGGCTGCTCAAGAAGAGATGTTTCAAAAAAATAACAGAATTTGAGGACAGAGCATGTAGGGAAAACCTAAGATATTCTGCTGTACCAGAAAGGCCAGAAGGAACAGACTGTATTAATTTTATGAAAGCAAAAATAAGCAACTGGACTGGTATCCCATTCCAGGATTTGTTAATTGAAAGGGTACATCATATGTATGCTCCAAACCCTGCCCGTGAGAAGGCAGCCTAGATCTTTAATAGCAAATATGCAATCCTTCGAGCAGAGAGAGTTCATTCTTACTAAACTGTAGCAGAAAGACAAAGTACTAAAAGTAGGAGACAGTAGAATGTTTGTGGAAAATGATTACTCACTGTACACCAGGCAGAAGAGGAGTAAATTTATTTCAATAAGCAGAGAATGTCAAGAAGCAGGCATGAGATTCAAGCTGCTGTATCCAGCTATTTTCAGAATATTCTTTCCTGGAGTATAAGAATCAGTTTTGATACAGAACATGTCAAGGAGGAACTACAAAAGTTTGTACAACAAAAAATTTGCTATTAAACGGAAGGAGATTCTGCTTCTTGTTCTTCTGGTAATAATACTCATAAAGAGACTGCGTCAGTGAAACCTTTTCCAATGTTTCAAAAGTAAATGCTTGAGAGACAGAAAAAAAACACAAGAGTTGACTAGAAGAACCAGGAGCATATTGCAAATGACTGGATATGGGAGATGGAGATCAAGAGAAAGAAACCTAGCAACCCAAAAATTGACAAATAAATGTGGGATTACAAAACATTATTTATATTTGTGAAACATTACAGAGCAAGAAAACCTGGAAATATTGGACTTCTTTGACTTTGTTAAACTTGTAGGGGACTCCAAAGCATATGCCTTCATGTCATTAATGTTTGAAAGAACATTTAGGCGAGGGGAAGAGGAAGGAAAGAGTTAGCTGTAAGTAAAACAAAATTTTGTTCTTAACAGCAGTATTTTTTTAAACATGACATAACCTGCATGCTAAGCAGGTGCCCTATTTTCCTTCTTCTGTCTTTCTTTCTTTCTCCTTGTTCTGTTTTAAGAAATGTAGATAGTGCAGTATAAAAAGAGAAGAAAAGTTTGGACAAAAGAGCACGATACAAGAAAAATGTATATGCTTTCTCTTACTCTTGTATAGGGGAACCACTGGACTAATATACTTCTTTTAAGGGGAAGCAAATGAATAAAAAAGAACACTGAATATAATAAAAAGTTTTCCTCTAGCAAATGAATGAGATAAAACTGTGGCAGAAGGACAAAGTACTAAAAGCGGAAGACAGCAGGGCATTTGTGGAAAATGATTACTCACTAGGCAGGAGAGGAGTAAAATATCTGATAAGGGGCAATAAAAACAGAACACTTCTTTCTTTCAGTGGCTAGGAGATAATGTTTTAGAAAGCATTAAAGTATTCCTCTAATCTGGGAGAGGAATAAAGATAAGACAAAAACAGACAGCACTTAGTAGAAGTAGATGCACAGACTGTACAATGCGTCTTAGCATTTGTTCCTATTAGAAGGGTTAAACTTCAATATTTGAAGATGTACATAGTTTTGTGTTAAGTTAATAGGTTTTAGGAGTGTTCGGGGGGTGTTTGTTTTTTTGGTTTGAGGCCTTACACTAAAGCAAAAAGGTTTATAAGATGTGACATAGACTCAAATGGATGTAACAAGAAAAGATCAACCTTGTGCTCAACTTTTTCTGGAATTCATAAATTCCAATGCCTTGGATCAACTTATCCACACCCCCACCAGGGGCAGCAGTATCCTAAACCTGGTCATTACCAACATGGGCAACCGGTGTTCCACACCAGAGGTCAATTCCTCGTTAGTCAGATCCGATCACAAGCAAATCACCCTAGACATCCACATCCCAGCCCCACCCACCCCCATTAGGGAAACCACCGTAAAAAAATTCTCCAAAGCCAACTTCACGCTTCTTAAGACAGAAGTGGCAAACTTCACAACACCCATGCTGATGGACAACAGAGATATGACTGCTGAATCCTATACAATTGCACTTTATAAGCACTTACACGAGTGTATGGATCGTGCAATCCCTAACAGAACCAAGAAGCTATCCTCCAAAAAAAGGAAGCCAATCTGGTGGTCCCCTGCTATAAACAAACTCTACAACAGAAGAAAGAAACTGTTTCAAAAAAGAGTAAAATCCCATGATTGGAGGAACGCCGTGGTCAGCCTCAGTAAGAAGCTGAGATCCCTTATAAAATCCTCCAAAGCTAGTTACGAAAACAAAATCACCACTGATTCTAAAGACAACCACAAAGCATTCAATAGCTATGTCAAGAATCTCAATGGCAACACTCAGATCTGCTCTGAGTTGCAGCACAATGGCTCTAAATATACAGAACCAACTGATATTGCCAACATCCTGGCAGATAGGTTCAGTGCTAACTTTACCCCTCTGTCATCCCCTAAAGGGCCCATCTCTATACCGGAAGAATGCAAAGTACCTGTAATCACATCTGCACAGATAAAAAACACATTCTCCAAAGCCAAGAACACAGCATCCATGGGACCTGACAATATCCCAGGCTGCATTCTACATGAACTACAAAATGAACTGGCACCCCACCTAAGTACCATGTTCAATCATAGCCTCACCTCAGGCTTTGCGCCCACTGAATGGCGCACAGCAACATTTATCCCACTCCACAAAGGGGGAGCCACCATGGACCCCGAGAACTACCACCCCATTAGCCTGATGAGCCTGGTCTGCAAGGCTATGGAGCGTATCATCATGGAACTTATAAACAATGACATTGGTAATCTCCAAACTCTGGACCTTACCCAGTTTGGGTTTGTAAAAGGCAGATCATGTGTCCTAAACCTGATAGACTTCTTTGAAGCGGTCATCAAAGCTGTAGATGAGGGTAAAGTGGTACACACAGCCTATCTAGATCTCATCAAGGCTTTCGACACCATCCCCCACTCTGGAATTATAGACAAACTCACTAAACTAGGTATAAATCCCTATGTTACAAGATGGGTTGCCAACTGGCTCACTGACTGAACCCACACTGTGAAAGTAGCAGACTCTAAATCCAACTTCAGACCAGTGACAAGTGGAGTACCACAGGGTTCAGTCCTAGGTCCTCTCCTGTTTGGTATCTACTTCTCTGAAGTACAGGCTAACACAGAAGGTCTTTGGCTAACAAAGTTCGCAGATGACTGCAAACTAGGAGCCATAATCAAATCTCCTAATGATGTGGACATCCTACAAAAGGGTCTCACTGAGACAGATGCCTGGTGTCAACCATGGCCTCAAGCTCAATGCCAGAAAGTGCATTGTCATCCCTTTTGGTAAAAATTCTGCACCCATGAACTATCACATAGACAGTAGTCTACTTAACACCAAAAGTGTGATAAGAGACCTTGGAACACAGGTGGACAGTAGTCTCTCCTTTGATAATCACATCACCACAGTAGTCAGGAAATCCTTCTATGTGGCACACCTCATCACAAAAGGTTTCTCATCCAGGAAAAAAGAGGTCATTGTTCCCCTCTACTCATCACTCATTAGACCCATTATAGAGTACAACACCCCTTTTGGTATGTACCTCACAGGACATCTACAACAACTGGAAAGGCCACAGAAATACCTCACAAAGAGGATTACCAGGATTAGATGCGCTATGCAGACCGTCTCAAAAAACTCCAGCTTTACTCTGTCACATATCGCCTACTCAGAGGCGATCTCTGCCTAACATACAAAGCTATGTCAAACCAAGAGCTGTTGGACATGATCCATGTAAAGAAATCCCAATCCCTCTGAACTACATGTTCTAGGGACCTAAACCTTGTCACCACAATAAACAGACCATGCTGGAGGGATAGATTCCTATCTCAGAGACTTCCCATACTCCGGAAATATCTACCTATTTATATCAAACAAATCTCCTCATTAGCACTCTTCAAGAAGAATCTTGATAATTGGATGGGAGATAGGAAATTCACCCCAGGGATCACTTCTGTGGCTCTGCTTGACAGGGTCACAGGAAAATAATTTTCTTGGGTGGCAAAAGCCAGGGTACCATTTGGCTAGGCTTATATAGGCTCTAGGGCCAATAGCCTAGTACCTACCTATGAACCTATGAACCTGACAAACAGTGTATGTATGTAACACAAAAGCTGAAACTAGATATTAAAAATACAGGATGTTACACATAACAGATGGGAATAATAACTTCTTAACATGACAACATTCTCTATATTATCTCTAAATGCGAATGGTCTCAAAGATATATACAAAAAAAGAAAGAGTAGCAAACTATATTAAAAAATTCAGAGTGCAAATAGTTATTTTCCATGAGACACACTTGGAAAGAACTGAGCTTGTCAATTTGATAGCCAAAGCATTTCAGGATTGTTATTCAGAGGAATACCTGGGACAAAGTAAAAGGGGGTAATTTCAAGAGGAGCTCCAATAGTGATAGAAGAGGGGGAAAAGGATAATAATGGTAGATTTGTAGTACTAAGGGGCTACTTGCAAGGGAGGAGGATTACACTGGCATGTATTTATATTCTACCTAAAACTCCTATAACGGAGCTTAATAAAATTTTGGCAGAAATAATCAGCTTTCAGCAGGGAATAGTGGGGACTGGAATTTAATTTGTAGCAGTGAGGATGTATCTGTGGGGGGGGGGGGTTCAAGAGAAACAATATAGCAAAAGAGAGTAGATTTTTGAAGAAATTTATGAAAATATTTGGCATGGAAGATGTGAATTCAGTAGCAGAAATGTGGAGAGAATTTAGATATTATTCCCCAACATACAAAAACTGGGCTAGGCTAGATAGAAATTATATTTCACAGGAACATGTGCATTTAATTTCAAGTTTTCATATGCATCCAATAACTATTTCAGATCATGCATCAATAAAAGCTAAAATACAAATGTAGGGTAATGAAATAAAAATGAGACACTAACTGTGGAAGTTTGGAAGCTAGGAGAGAAGAAACTGATAAAGATCTGGAAAGTTTTGTTTAACGGTATTTTAAGAGGAGGAGAAGCATCAACATTCTGGAAGAAAGTGGTGGTGGCTGTAATGCCTAAAGATGGTAAAGAGCCATAAGATCCAGCTTCATATAGGCCCATTTCAATTCTAAAACATGATTATAAAGTGTTTATGTTTAGAAAGGCTTAAAGAATGGCAAAGCTGATACCAAAACTGATAGATATGGATTAATGTGGTTTTGTGGAGGGGAGGCAAACATTTGACAACATAATTGAACAATGATGATCTAGAGGGAAGTAGAATGTAAGAAAATACCACTGTATTTGTAGGTTTTGATGCAGAGAAAGCATTCAATAGAGTAAGCTGGGATTGTATGAGTAGGGCAATGGAAGCATTTGCATTTCCTGATAAAATTATAAGGTTGATTAGGAGGTTATATGAAAGATTGGAGGGAAAAATTAAAGTGGGTGGGTTCCTCTCTGATATGTTCTGTTTGAGCAGAGGATACAGGGAGGAGTGTCCTCTTTCCCCTTTGTTATTTGCATTGTATTTACAGCCACTGGCAAAGAAAATAAGGCACTCAGAAATTCAAGTATAAAAGCTGGCTTTATTTGCAAATGATATTATTTTATACCTGATAAAACCAGAAAAAAGACATTTCAGTGGTGTGAAACATTTTGAAACAGTTTCAAATCTTTTTGGAATACAAAGTTAATGAACATAAAACAAAGGCAATAGCTGTAAACTATGTACCCACACACAAATTGGTTCAGCAATACCTACATTTATGGGGACATGATAAAATGAAGTACTTAAGAGTATGGATTAAAATGGATTCCTCTATGCCATGTAAATATATGTGGGAAGAGACAAAAGATAATACAAAAACTGAGAAATTGAAAGCTCTGTTTTATGGATATGGATAGCAAGCTATAAGCAGTCAAAATGTTTTGAGTCCCTTGAGTTTTATACACAGGTCAGGCATATTTGTGGCAACCTGAAAAGTTGTGGATAGCAATTAAAAAAGAGTTAAGGAGTTTATTTGGGAGCGGAAGACAGCAACAGTCAAGTGGGATAAGCTGATCCTTCCAATAGAACAAGGTGGTTTGGTATTACCTGATTTAACAAGGTATTTCAGAGCTACACAGCTATGGCTCCTATACATAGCACAAGCAGAAACCTATAATTCAAAGTGGAAAGGGATGATGATGAAACAGAGAGGAAGCTAAAGAAATATTGACAGACTGAGAGTTTGGATGAAGATCCTTAAGGAAAACAATAACCATACAGAATATTATATTCATAAAGTAGCAGAAAGTATTCTAAGAACTGATCCAACATGGGAATGAAGAAAGGAAATTCTACCAGTTGGGATGACAGAGTAATATGCAAGAAGAGGATGGCATTTACTGGAGAAAACTAAGAAAGGAATCAATGTATTAGGAGCAAATAATTACAGAGGGAAAAGTAATGGGAATGGGAAAAGCCCAATACTTTATTTGGACTGTAGGTTAGAGATTGTCTTCCTTATCAAGGATTGATATCAGAGTATTGGCAAAGAAGAAGGAATAGGGGGATCCTAAGTGAAAGACCAGCACTGATATAGAGCTTTTGGCAGAATCAAGAACAGAAGCTGCTATTAAAACATGGCTAATTAGTACAGCATATGAAACAGGTTCATAGGAGGTTACTATGCTAATGGCCCTAGGGCCTTTACAAGCCTAGCCATGTAATACCCCTGTTCCTTAATTGACCATTGATAGACTGTTGTGGTTTGCACAGTGAATCTATGATCAGCACTGGCTGCCCGACCATGAGGGTAATAGACACCATCTGAGGGGTGAATTTACGATCTCCCATCCAGTTGTCCAGGTTGCTGCTAAATATGGTTATTGAGGAACTCTAAAATGTACACAGTTTATTAATCCACAACACAGATGTTACAAACACAAAGAAAAAAACACATTAAAGCTCACGATCCAAATGCACTTTCATCATAAGACAGACTTCATCAGATGCAAACCATAATTTAAAGACAGATTTTAAATACCCCATGTAATTAAATGAACACCAATCAAAAACAACAAAGAATAAAACAGTTAACTCAATGTGCTAGAATTCGTACTTAAAAACACAGTCCTCAACTAATGTACAATAATACAAATCTATATATATATATATATATATATATATATATATATATATATATATATATATATATGTAGACACACACATATACACACATTTAAAACCTATGCATTTTCTATACAGACAATGAATCACATAACAAATAATATTTATAAAAAGTGTATAAAAAATATATGCATGTAAAAAAATGTATCTATATAGAAACAATCCTAAAAATCTAACCTAAAATACTAATATTACAAAATTCTCAAGCTCCATCTACTGGGCAAGGTGGATACTACACATCAAAGTTTGGCAGCCCTAAGTTTTAATACAAGGGCTAATGACAGAGTTTCATTCATGCCTGGGAATCTATTAGCCTCAAGCACAATCTGCCAAAACAGTTCCCTGCCTCAACCATGGCTTCTTCCAACCAAGCTAGTCCTTGCTCATGAGGAATAGATGAAAAAAGATCAATAATATCAGTTCTGATAAAATACATATTTTTCACATATAAATCAGGTTTAATCTGCTTGAGCAAGTCCCAGGAATCCTTCAGGGTGCCTGCACATCCCATAGAAAGGGTCTTAAGTTTAACATTAAGGAACCTGGCCAATGGTGACGTTAACCCCTCAGCAGCTACTGTGAGCCTAAGGGGGGGTCCACCAAGTTCATGTGCACTTTAGGTATGCCAAATATATTGGAGATCTTAGGTCTATCATTATGCAGGAATTTGAAGAGATTCAAATCAGTTGAACCATCCAACAACAAATCATTAAGCACCAAAAATATTTTTTTTATAAGCTATGTTCATTTCATTGAGAGACCCTGTTGTATTTATTACTGTCTTCCAAAACCTCCATCCTCTTAGACTCATAAATTAGAGTGTCCATAAAAACAAAACAGTACCCCCTCCTTTATTAGGGGCCATCACCCTCAAATTGTGGTTGTCCCTTATTTCTTCCAATAATTATCTTTCCCCCAGAGTTAAGTTAGAGATGACGCTGTTCCCCGTTATCACCTTCCTTAATTCAGAGTCAAGTAAATTCTCAAAATTCTTAAGCTGGAGGTGTAAAGGGGGTTGTAGGTACTTTTTCTACTTAAGGTTGTATCCTTACAATGCCCATTCTCATTATTATGAAATAGGAGCTCTAAGTTCTTCTTATTAAACAGCTTAAGATCAACTATAACTTTAGTAATCTCAGTCTTCCTTCTAGGGATAAACTTGAAACCCCTTGAAAACAACTAAAATGAAGTTCATGTATGTCTACAGAACTGTAATTATATATGTTATAACCCTTTAAACTATATTTAAAACCATCTTGTGTAATAGCTTTTAACATTAGAGTTTCTGTCAGTGCTGCCATCTGTTTCCCCTGTAATACCCTCCACATCTGGTATGGTTGTATTTTATTTACTAAGGGAAAAACTTCAGTAAATACCCTATATTCAGATACAGTTTTCAATTAGGGAATATTTTATATTCTATATTTGATTTTTATAGACTGTCATAATTTTATATTTAATAATTTACTATTTTATGATATTTATTATATGATGTGTTATGTTTTATTATGTAATTATAGTTGCTTAACACGACATCAATTTATGTACAGCATTTGTTTATGATCTTGTCTAAACTATGGTCTAGCAATTTGTTATGTCTATATTTATTCGTACCAGCAACAGACTATTCTCTTTAGATGTAACTATCACTTTAAATTTGTAGTTTTGAATTTTTGGTGCCAGAAAAGGCTTAAAACACCTGGAATAAACTATGGGCAGGATTCACTAATCCTCTGTGTAAGACTTATAACTCATACACAGAGGCTGCAGTTAAACGTAGTGATGTCAGCATGCTCTGCATATTCATGAGAGCATGCTGAATCACACTTAAGGCCAACATGGTCCATGTAAGACAGTAGGGGGCGTGTCCGTAGGCCGAGCCCTGTAAGTGGACATGCCCCCAGAAGAGGAAAAGTACCCAAAGTAAACACCCACGACAGAGTCCATGGAAATGTGAATAAACAGAACACAACACATGCCCCCACAGACTATGAACAGAAAACATATAAATAAACACGTTATATATATTTTTTTAAATTGTAAAAATGTTTAACCGTGAGTGCGCCCGTTTCCACGGGCGTGCCCGTAGCGCAGCTACAGTTAGCAGTCAGTGGGAAAGCATATAAGAACTAAATATGCAAAATAAGCCATGAAGCAATAGTGTAGCAGTAGAGATGTTGGCTGAAGAGCAGGCATTCATGGTTCGAGCCCCCACAACACCAATTTTTTTTTTTTAGCAAAATAAGCAAGAAACAAGTCCCTGACAAATATGTACACATAAAACCACAATTTATGTAAAATGTAATGAAATAGCCCATTTATATTGAAGAAATGTGAGGTAACAAAAGAATAAAAAATGCCAGATGTGCTCATAGCTGAGCTACAGTTTAACAGAGTGAGTGCATCTGCCTGTAGATGAGCAGTGGTTTAACTGGTGCAAAATGAGTGCCCATAGCTGAGCAGTGGTCTAACATGCTAAATCTATGTGTCCCTAACTGAGCTGAGCGTAATATGCGTGCTGATAGCCAAATGAGGCTTAAAGCAGCGTGCTCGTTCTTGTGAGCTGCGCACTGCGCAAACAAGCTAACCGACGGGCAACGTTGAGCAAGCCGTATCAAAACTGCCTTTACACAGACACACCCCTCAGCATGTCTAGACAGTCATGAAAAATAAAAAGCAGTGGCCAGGTTCGAAACCGGGATACTATACACCATAGTCAAGGTACAGAGCCACTAAGCCATGACAGCAGTACCTAGAAATGCAATAATAGCTAATATATAGGAATGAATACAAACTACAGCATGACAATGCAGGTTTACTGAAGTTGATACAATTCCAAAATGGCCAATCACAGATATGTGCGGGAAAAATGGACTATATAAGCCCCATAGGCGGGAATGCACAACATAAATGATTGTAGAATTGACCTGCAGGCAGAATGACAGGAGTAGGAGAGGGTAGTTGCTTCCGAGCACAGAGATGGGGTGTTGAGGAGTCCAGGTACATGGTCTGGCTCCTAGTCCATAATCATGAGGCCCAACTCATGCAGGGCCAGGTCCTCTGGGGAGCATACAGGGCCGAGGCGTGGGACCGGTTGGCTCATGATCTCACCAGTGCCACAGGGATTCCAAGGACTGGTGTGCAGGTCCGTCACCACCATGCAGACCTGAAGAGACGCAAGCAGGACCAACTAAACCTTTGGATCCAGGAGGCCCGGTAAACACCCAACGCCCCACTACTGAGTAAGTAACATTTAATTATGTATGTAAGAAATTAAACTAGCTGATATTATGGAGATGTGTATTCCAATATTACTTCATTTATATTACAGCTGCAGGTGTCCGTTCTGCGAACCGCAGAGCCTATGGCGATAGGCTGGTGCGGTTGCACCACCAGGCAGGTCAGTAATCCACTACCAGTAACTGTAAAGAAATATAAAAGTATGACAGTCAGCAAAAGAGTGCAGTGTAGTCAGTAAGGAATAAAATCTGCAAGTAACAGTGTGAAAGTGTCTGCAAGTATTGCTTGATTACAAAAGTGTGTTTCGGACTGTAAGTTAAACCGAAAAATGAAACTGTCTGACATATATTCTGAAATAAAAATGCCCTACCTGTAAGAAAATAGTACACAACCTGCAGCAGGCTGAAAAGTATAGCTGCAGAAGATGATGAAATCACATGTGTGAAATATATCCCTGTGGAAATACTGAAACATGACAGAAGTGAGACTGCTGGAAAGGATTGTAATAACTACAGGTAAAACATGTCAATAAAGCCTAGAAGTAAGTACCATCCTGAATAGTAAAATGAAAGCAAGTGAGAGAGTGTGAGAAAGTGTCATGAATCCAGCAATACAGTAGTAATAACCCCTGAATAAAGTATACTGCAGTCAAGACAGAATTAAATGCATGTGAGATTCAAAACCAAACAGCGAAATCTGTTCAAAGTGTTGCTGCATCTGGAATGTGTATCCCAAAATCTGGATATGTTGCTCTCAGTCTAAAATATGCAGATAGGATAATTGTCTGATATACCAAACATCCACACTTGTCTACAGCTATATAAAGCAAATGTAGCAGGATGATGTAGCTGAACAAAGCTAGATATGAATGTGTATGAAGAACAATAAAATGAATATTGATGTTGCAGTAACAGTCCTATCACCAAGTTGAAATAGTTATCATATAGGAAACTGTAGTTAGAACAGTAGTGTGTATATAACTGTAGCTATTAGAAATGTACAGCATATGTATTGTTATTCGAAGGTGTTAATATTACTTTCTTTACCCCACCCTATAACCACATATAACCCATTCCAAGTGAAAATGGTATGTGCAATCACAATTAACACCCCTGGACGTTTGTCCTGTTGGGTCATATATATTTGCATGTCCGTTGATGCATCTGCCCTGTTCATACATCTGCACCTGATGGCCTGTTACCATCAATTATCCCTGCATGTTGTTGGACTGTGTATTTCTGTTCAAATTATGCATGTGTTATGCACGCTGTTTAATGGTGTGAATATCTAGGTGTTTGGTTAATGGGAATACTAATGCATGCTGTTACAACTAATTGTGAATGGTATTATATGTCACTAACCCAAACTGTCATGACATAATGCAGAACATAGGATGACAGGGAAGGCGGGTTCCAGCGGACCCACCTCTCCCACCTCAGCTGGCGAGTGCACCTGGCACTAGTGCCGAGTCCGGACCCTCCTCCGGTGGCCCTGTGCCACCTGCGGGTGGAAGCGCTGCAGGGAATGGGGCTCTCCCCCCCTCTGCAAGTGTGGCTGGAGGAGAACCACCACTCACCCTCCGTAGCGTCCGGACTGTGGTGCATAGGGAGATTCGGGACTCTGTTCTTGAGCCCCTACGCCAGCTCGAGGCACAGGTGGTGCAACTAACGGGCATGCCTGTTGCCTCGCCTACACAGCCCCAAGCACAGCCCCATCCTGGGCAGTGAAGGAACAGTGGCAACTGCCTATGGGTGGGGATATCAGTTCCACTGTTGCCATCTGTGGGCTCATGGGCTCTGGATATCCAAACCTCCGTCCCCGTCAATTGTGTAACCCCCCCCACATGTGTCATACACCACCCCTGTATGCGTCTTGTTTGTCTTGGCTGTTTACCTACCCAACCTACCTCCCCAGCTGTACTGACTTCCTTCACCTGACATACCACTCTCACCTGAAAAAAAAAAAAAAAAAAGGGCACTCTGTACCCACAAAAAAAATTACGCCCCATACATAGCTGCCCATTCCGCACACATGTCTGCTGGACATGGAACCTATCAATTATAATTGGCTGTACAACAAGTATTATTGTTGTCCTGACACCTCTATCAGGGGTGGAAGGTTTCAAATGTCACACCAAATTACATACATATGCACAGCTGTTGCTGATGAAGAAATGGGCAGCTATGGGCCTTAGCTACATCCCTCCTGCACATCCCAAGCTTGTTTCCCTACTGTCTTACCCTCTTTGTGACCCCTTTTTCACCACTTTCCTATCTCCCCATTTTCTTTTCTTTCAAAGAAAATAGCACGGGTGTGCGCCAGAGTAAGCACCGTTAAGCAGTTGTAAGCGGTTGTGCGCGTGTGTGTGCGGAGCTAACCACCAGTGCGCATGCGTGAGCTCCGCGCAAACCAGCGCTAACCTGGTTACAACTGCTTAAAAGTGCCTTAGTCACTTTGATTGACAGGTCCTGTACTCAGTTCAAAAGCAAAATAAAATCCCACTGTCAGTCCCAAACCCCGGACCTTGGAAACACTAGTCTGTACGACCTACCACTAAGCCATGACTCTTATATAAAAACATTGTGCTAAAATAAATATAACATGTAATAGTAGGGAATGTAAAGGGAATATAGGATGTGTAGTACACAAAGCATGTCAATTTAAAATTACTGTCAAAACTACTGGATTTCCATAATAGTAGTGCGTGAACAGAAACAGCCATGCTAGTTGGCAGCTTGTAGATAATACGGTCAGTTAAAGTACATATATAAATGTATGCATATGTACATATATATATATATATATATATATATATATATATATATATATATGTATATATATATATATTGTTGTAGGAGTCAATGTGCATACACACTTGCTACAGGGAACATGAGAGAGGAATGGAGAATTGTGAATATACAACACAGCCTGAATCATGAGAGAGATACTAACCTTTACACTCACAGAACACTGTCCACAGCATACCAGCATGGTCCCCGCCCTCACAATCTGAAAGGGCAACGCCTATCCCACATACCCTTTTATAGCACTGACCTGAAATCACAGTGAGTACTGCAATCAGTACACAACTGGCTGTATGCAATTAGCAAATGCTGGCTTACAATTGGTGCAGAGGCCATCACATGGACCTATGCAGATACCTACAAAAGCATCCAGTGCTAACACTCCCACATGCAATACATTCATTGCATTGTCTGTAAGCAGACAGAGAGAGAGAAGTGAGAGAGAGAGAGCAAAAAAAAAAAAAAATTAGACACTGTGACTCTGTCACCCGAAGCTGTCAGCACTGACAGTAGCAGCAGCAAGCAGAAGCTGTGGTAATGCAACCAGCTGTGACAAACAGAGGTAATGCAAAGTAGCAGGTTAATAGTGTGCATACTGTGAACCCTCCAAATGTGTCATAGGTCTGTATCCATAGGTATGTCCATGTGATATGTTGTGTGTACGTAGTTCCACCAAAAGGGGATGACCATATATTACATGTCAATCAGTCTTAGGCCATGATCCTGGCAGCAGTTGTCTGTCGTTGGCCCAGCAATGGCTGTAGTGACTGCTTTGAAAGGTCAGCCAGGTTCAAAAGTCAGGATCAGCCCATCCCAAAGGCACACTGGCTGGGAACAAGTGTCTGCAGGTACCCGATGTCACTGCATATGCATCCCATACTGCATAATTCCATAGCTTAGCAGACCAGGCCCATTATGCATATGATGTGGTAATTCCCAGGGTCAGTCGAGGTGCCCCTTAGTGGTGTGGGACCACTGTTGCTGTATGCCACTGTCCAGGTACATATCCTGTAGTACGGCCAAGATAAACTATCAGTGTTATATGCGGTTGTATGTCCTCTCGGAGTGCCGGTAGCACACATCCAGGGGAACCACAAGGTCACAGTGATGCTGTGTGTTCTTCTCTGCTGAGGGCGGCCCTCACCTGGACATGTGAGATGATAGGGAGGTTACATCCAGCTGGGATAAATATTTTAAAGGTGGGGGAGAAGGAGGGGATCGTGCACCGAACATGTCTGCAAGATTGTTGCCAATATCCGTGTGTTTGGTGAATGTTAAGTAGGTGTGGATTAACACAGAGCATATCTGAGGCATGTGGTCCATATGTGTAACATAACTGAAGAAGGCCTTGTGATCATCCATAGTGTTTGTGTCCATTTCCCTCCCAGAGTAGGCCGTGGCCGTTGTTATGACGGACCATAGCATAGTACCAGTGCTGACCACAGATGCCTTCCCTTAATGTGAATGTGCTCTGTCCTGCAGTAGCCTCCTGCTATTGTTATACAATCTGCCTCTGTCTGGGGTCCACCGGACAGGATGCCTAACCTTTGAGCATAGGGTGTGGGTTAGAAATGTGTGTGCAAGTTCCATGCAATCCGTGTCATGTCCATGGTAAGCATTTGCAAAGGGGTCAGCAGTGTGGCTTGTGGCTTCCACTGGCCCAGTGTGCTGCATGGTTACCATCTCAGTCCCAGCAAGTGAATAACTGTCTAATCACATACATATCAAAGTAGTCTACTGTGCTGGTGGTGGTGGTGGGATATGTATATCCAGGCCGAGTAACTTCTGTCCACATCACAGTAGTGGACGGTGTCCCACATACAGTACCTTGGGATGAACCCCCAGAGTGAGGTTGTGCATTGCACCAGTCAGTGTGTGCTGACCGATGGGGCATGCTACTATGTTGTGTGGAATGTGGCAGGTATTGTTGCACAGGTGTTGGCTGAGCACTGATATCTGGCCATGTACCTGTGTATCCACCATGATACACACACATGCAACATATGGGAGTAGTAGTATATCACTACACATGAGTATCATGTATAGTATGTGTGCCATATATTGCTGATATGGTCTGCTGATATCCTGTTTGTGTTCTCTTCCAGGGAGGTGGCGCGACAACGTAACCCCGCCTACTCTGTGGCGGAAGATGAGGAGATCTACCAGAGCCTGGTGCGGGAGTATGACATCCTGTTTTCCCGCACCAGTCAGAATCAGCAGGAGAGGGCCGCACTGTGGCAAGACCTTGTCAGTATGGTAAATGATATTGGCACGCATAACAGGACATATGAGCAGGTATGACATCACTGTAGTGATTTAATCCGAAGTGTCTGGCAGCGTGCATCAGATATCCACAGGCAACAGGTCACCACAGGAGGTGGGGTGGCCACACATCCCCCCCTCACCAGACTGGAGGGGCTACTCCTAAGTGTTGTGGCTCCAGCCCCGGAACACCAACAGCAGTACACCTGCATTATGATGGAGGCTGGTTCCACACAGCAGCACGACATGGAGCGTGCAGGTAATATGCCATATGGACACCTGACTGTTCTGTACACTGTATCATATGCAATATCAATGGCACAGTTGTGCCCACTGACATTAATCTCATCATTTCTGCAGGTCCCTCCAGGGTTACAGCAAGACAGGCCATCCATGCTGGTGTGGTGAGTGTGTTTAACACAACCTATAATAGTCCTGATAATGCTAGTAACAGTAGTGTAACTCAGTAGTGCTCTGTGTGTATACTGCGGGGTGTGCATGTGTGCATGTGTGCAGGTGTGCCTGTGCCCATGTGTGCATGTGTGCATGTGGGAATGTGTGCAGGTGTGCCTGTGTCCACGTGTGCATCTGTGCATGTGTGCCTGTGTCCATGTGTGCATGTGTGCATGTGTGCCTGTGTCCACGTGTGCATGTGTGCATGTGTGCATGTGTACATGTGACCACATGTGCATGTGTGCATGTGCCCATGTGTTCATGTGACCACGTGTGCATGTGTGCATGTGTGCATGTGTCCACGTGTGCATGTCTGCATGTGTGCATGTGTGCCTGTGTGCATGTGTGCATGTGTGCCTGTGTGCATGTGTCCACGTGTGCATGTCTGCATGTGTGCCTGTGTCCATGTGTGCATGTGTGCCTGTGTCCATGTGTGCATGTGTGCATGTGTGTATAAGTGCATCACTGGTAACAATGTCTGGAGACTGTAAACTGTTTTTCCTGTCTTCATCCCACAGGTTCTGGGGCTGCTCTGGTGACCTGCAGCAGGGAACCTGAATCCTGTGCCATGGCTACTGGTAATGATGATATTTGTGTAATGGTACAGGAAGGTGTGTCAGGGTCTGCCATTGGTCAGCCAATTGACAGTACACAGCTGTCAACCCCATCATTGCGCACAGTCATCCAGCCTGTACATCCTTTGTCACTATTGTCCCTAGGTGATGGACAGGATACAGTGGGCATAGACCAGGGTAATGTGGTACCTGTGGCACATGCGTCCCCACACAGCAGCCATGGGCAGGGTCCTCCGATGGTACCACACAGACAGTTGCCCATGGGTTCTCGTGGGAGCATCCGTGGGCGTACTGCCTCTGGCCGACGTGCCCAAAGAGGTCTGTCAACCTCAGCTATGTTTCGGACTGTCATGCAGGCACAGTCACGTATGGAAAGGTACACCAGACAGGGTCTAAGGGAGCTGAGACCATGTCGCACAACCATGACAGACAGTATGCATGACATTGCGGATGCTATCCATAACTTCACCGATGTCATAGACAGACGTTGTGGGGACATATTACAGCAGTTCCACAAACAGATGTCCATGAGCCAGGGCAATGGTGGGCATTTACGGCGTCGATGTGGCCGTATGCCGGCAGCAGCTGGCAGTCGGCGTGGACGACAACAGGCTCGCGCATGCCCCCATAGTGCCAGCAGCAGCCCCAGCAATGCTGGGTCTGTGCTGTCATCGGAACGCCCCAGGAGACCACGTGCACGTGGCTCTGGACAGTCCCAACAGGGACTTGTGTCCAGTCAACACACTCCCGCTTCTGATGACAGTACCCAGTCTGGCTTTGTACTGGATACGGTCCGTAGCACCCCTGCCAGGCACAGGTACTGTGTCCGTGCACACAGACACTGATCTGTATGGCCTGCCAGGTGCAGTCTGTGGCTGTCCACAAACCCCTGTATATGGCAGCCATGAGGTGGAACTGTGTGCGTGCATACACACATGCAAAATGTTAACACCTAGGGCAACCACATACATGCACACACTGCACCAACACTGCCCCACCATGTACTGCTGCCCCTCACCAACACACATACACACACATGTCAATTGGTGGTATCAGTGGCTGACTCAGGTATACCTAATCCACGCCCTGTGCATATGATGACACTGTGCCACCTCCTGCAATCTCCAACATCATTGCGGGAACAGGTAAACATGTTGCTGATGCACAGGGTGACTACATAGAAGTGTATTAGTAGTATCATGTTGGTAACAGTACAGTGTGCTGCTATGACTGTGTGTTTATCCCAGCATGCCTGCTGCAGTAACTGTATGAATGTCCTGAATTGTTATCTGCACCCATAGTACATACCAAAGTATAACAGCTGCACATAATTGCATGCCGGTGGTAAGGTTGTCAACAGATAGCCACATACATGGGTAGCACAAGGGGAAAGCTAACGCAAGTAGTGATATGCAATGGTGGACATGTACAGTAATGGTGTCAAGTTGCCCACAACGACTATGCCATGTGGATGTTGGCGCATGTAGATATGTGTGCAGTACCAATGTAATCCAAATCACAAATAAATATGACATAATATCGGTTCTACCATGGGCATCTGCGCTGCGTATTCCTGGGTACATGTTGATAGTGCCTATATATTTGCATTGTTACTTACTGTTATTGTTACCCCTTCTTTGTTGTATAATGCACTACTTCCAGCCCTGTTTACTGTAGCTTTGTTTGCATGCATGTTTGCCTGGGGTCCCCTGGAACACTGCTTACACCTGCAATGCAGAGTTACAGTGCTTCTGTAGACTTCTAGTGACATCTGCATAGCGTAACGTACGATACGTATGTCAACTTTACACATGACAGAACATCACTGTCTGTCCTGTACGCATGTACATTGCCTGTGACACATTGCACACGTCTTACCTGGCATTTACCCACGTGTGCAGTCATATATGTCAGTGCTATGAAACAGTAGCGGTACACCCACACATACACACCTTCAGTATGTTGTTCCCCATTGACCCTATGTGTTGGTACTCACCATGGCAATCACACTACTAGGGTAGCATGTGCAAAGGTAACCTGTGAATCACCTCTATGGTCCAGTTGTGGTTTATGTGAGTCATGTGTCAATGTCACAGCTGCCACATGTATGCAGTCAGCCATCACCCTTGGCCAGGAACGTACAACACATGTGTGGGATGCCACCACACAGCCAATCTGGGGACTGGTCTCTCTGAACCCAGTAATGCCATACCCTGTCAGGTGGCATGTCATATATACTACATCCTGGACAAACGTCAACCCCAATCCCTGCTGCTACTATTTATAATACCCCTGAAGATGTTCCTGATAGTTTTGACCAGTTGTTTACTGAGATATTTCAGGCCCTAGCTAGCCATCTACCTCCTAGCTCCCCTGGTCCTGAAAGTAGCACCCCTAGAAAACTACTTGCGTCCAGCTGCCAACCAGTCGCCACTTCACTTCTCCATACCTTGATTGAAACAGTGAAACCCACTACACGTTCTGCTGATCAACTCCCTGCCGAGTACCTATCAAAACCAGATGATGCTATTGCTTACCCCGTCTCAAAGGTAATCAAAGGAACCATGTTAGAATCTAACTTTCCCACCATCTGGAAAATGTCATATGTAATCCCACTTCACAAAGGAGGCAGCTCTACTGAAGTCCCCAATTATAGACCAATAGCTATACTCTCTCCACTTGCAAAGATTATGGAAACTTTCATCATAGACAATTCATGCACCACCTAATCCAAACTTGCATTATGGCAGACACTCATCATGGCTTACGTCCTCATCACAGCACTACGTCAGGCCTCCTAGCCTTTACTAACACTATAAGCCATACTTGCAACAATAATTATATATCCGCAGCCCTCTTTTTGGATATTTCAAAGGCATACGATATGGTTGATCACCAACTTGTACTCCACACCCTGCAAAGACTGTCTAGATACTGGAGCCTTCCAATGGTTTCAATCCTACCTGCATGGTCGACAGCAGGCTGGCCTCTGGCAGAACAAACTCTCTAACCTTCTACCTAACACCCTCAGAGTACCACAAGGCTCTATACTAGGGCCCTTGCTGTTCTCCATCTTCATTAATGACCTTTATACTGTCATCCCAAAAGTCAGCTGTATCATATATGCTGAAGACTCTACTCTGATCTGCTCAGCCACATCTCCAGTAGAGGTATGGTCAGCTACCCAGACCACCTTTAATACAATAGAAAACTGGCTTTCTGGACATCGTCTGATCCTAAATCCCAATCAAACTAAACTGCTGTTATTTCACCAACACGTAGGTCTACCACTTTCACAGTTACCATAACATCAACTGATGGCACAATAATCTCCCCTGACCCATCTCCGAAACTATTAGGTGTCATCATAGACAATAATCTCAAATGTGACCTACATGTTAACCAGATTATCAAAGCCATCAATAGAAAACTAGGGTCACTCTACAGAATTAAAGCCTTCCTAGCCCCTCCAGCTAAAGGTGCCATAGCTCGCTCACACCTTGTTTCAACCCTTCTGTATGCATCCCCTCTAATCTCGAATATGAACAAGACTGTCCTTAACAAACATTCAATTTGCTACAACCACATTGCCAGGTTTGCCACTGGGCTGCCTTTTAGGACACATCATTGCATCAATCTAAATCAGCTTGGTTGGCTTGCAATATCCAGCCTAATACAGTATAACCAACTGATTATGGCCTATAAAATCCTCTATAATCCAGACAATACTCCTGCACTTCAAATATTATCACCCCCTATAACAATCCTAGACCTCTTCGATCATCTAACAAAGTACTACTTCAGACTAGCAAGTTTAATAACACAGCCAGTGATTCTTTCTTTGCAAACCCTGTAAATAGATCCTGGAACTCACTCCCAGCTGATATTACCCTACTGTCCACCTTAGGTCAATTTAACAGTAGACTCAAACAACATTTGTCACTTAACTGGCTATGTCAATGTATCAAGCCTGGCTAACTCGAATGTGTAAAATCTGTGAACCACTTTACTGTGTAATTTTAAATAATCCTGACTTGTGCTCAGGTCTAACATTAACCTGTGGAACATGTTTGACTTGCTTACTTATGTAATCTCTGTAAATAATCTGTTTGTAATATGTAATGCTAGTATTATGTAATGCTGTATCTGATACCCTCGTAGCTTGTCTCCACGGGCCTCCCCTGGAAATGGACATGCATCCAGTCGGACTATCCCAGTCAACAAATGTAGGATAAATAAATAAATCAATAAAATATATTACAGTGACTACAATACCAGTCAGACATTGACACACACTGACAGCATGCTGAACACACTGGGGCATATGTGGGGACTCAGAATAGCAGCCTGCCTGGGCATCACACACCTCCGCAGCTGGCACACAGGCATATGTTCCGTCGGAACAGAGCACATGCCACACATGGCACGCACATCCCCTGTGCCACACACTCACAGCCTATAGGGCTACACAACACACCTGCTACAGACGTGTCAGGTACCTGTCTTGTGTGCTGCACTGGGGTCCCGCTCAACAGGCTGTATCTGGTGAAGGTCACAGTGATATGCCTCAAGGGCACTATGGTCCACCACAGCACACATGCATACAGGTGATGTCAGAGGCATGGACAGATATGACTCACTCATTGACCATGCCAGCATGGCTGCCTGAGACATACCTCCCTGGACTACATGATAGGGAACATAGAATGGATCTCTCAGCATGTGGCACAGGCCAGTATGAGCCTGATGTTGGTTGCCAACATACCCTCACCAGATATTCTACCACTATATGTGGGAAGGATGTTGTATGTCTACATTATGCTCAGTCTCCACTGTCATTCATAGGGTATCCACTGGCTGTCAACGTGTGCTTACATGCTAGAGAAGCCACAATGATGTGCAAGGGTCATCTTGCATGTGACACCCATGGCCCGATGTATAATGGCAAAGCTCCTTGGTACACACATACTGCCTTATGCTGCAGGACATGGTTTACATAGTGACCTCTGTGGCTATCACACAGGTTAGGACACTAACAGTGCTGCTACACAACAACAGCAGTGTACACCAGAAGATGCATGCACCAGACACTGCCCTCAGCACGGTGAACTGCAATGTCTGTGCAGTACCAGATTCATGATTCATGGCTCACAGGTGTTACCCATCACTGACAGGTTATGCCCCATACCATGCCTGTCGTCCCCTACACATGTAACACACATGGATAGGGGGGTGGTATCCCATGGTAACACAGATACACACACCTCCAGGTATTTGGCACAGCACAAACCATCAGGGCCTACTCATGTGCAGCTGACAGTGTGTCGGACTGCCATCTGGTTCATAGCCTGGCACACACAACCCTCCCATACACAGGAAGACTACCTATCCTCCATAACAACACTGGCAATATGACAGTCTCAAGAACTGTGTTTATATGGCTGGACTGCATCCAGCCAAACATTGTATGTGAGCATTACTGTAGCTACAACACACTAGTTGAAGGGTTCACAGCATGTGGTCACCGAATTGCAGTGGAATGACATGTTACCACTACCACAACAGGTGGGAACATGCAGCACCTGTACATCGACTACATGTACACTATATGGCCCAGACCAGATGTGTATCCCCTGCTGTAGGTCTTTCACCATAGACACCCATACTGTATAGGGACATACCACGTACGGACCCTGCACAGTAAGACACAGTCATATTGGTATACATTGCAAATACCATTTATCCACTCGAAGCATGTGTCAGACATGGTAACTACTGCAGGTCACAGGTATTTATGTGTATGTGTCACACACATACATCATGTGTGCAATGCCATTGCTGGTTTAGGCAATGGCATGCATTGTTGTGTACAAACACCCACACAAGGTCATACTGTGTGACACAATCACACGTGACAGTTGTGGGTTACCAAAACATGCCTATCTGTACTCTGACAATGGTAATAGACACAGTAGCAGAGCACACTATTGGCATTACTAGCCAGCTAGCCCTGTTTGGCTGTGCTGATAGTGTGGTGACATCCCCTGTGTTTAATGGGGGAGTATGCAGCATCTGGTGTATTGTAGTATTTGCCAAATGGATCCGTGCACTCACACTTGCATTTACACACACCCTGCTACTCCCACACACATGCACACTTGCCATTTGCAGGATTCATTCCCCTACCTAACTAAGTCATGACTTGTGAGAGAGGCGCATTAGCGAAGCGCACTATTCGGTTTACTAGATAGTTCCTCTTCTCTGGCTATACTTATAGGGTGCTGACAACATCAGTATTTTGAAAGGGTAATGGGCATCAGGTAGTGTGAAACCTGATTGCCAAAACTAACATGTTTTTCATAAGGAAATGCACACACACACACGCCATTTACAGGTTTCAAACTCCTACCTAACTACATTACGATACTCGGGAGAAATGCATTAGCAGAGTGTGCTATTCACATTACTGGGAGGCTTCCCTTCTCCTGCTGTACTTATAGGGTGCTGACATCATCTGTGTTTAGAAAGGGGAGTGTGCATCCTGTAGTGTGTTCTCCCAGTTGCCAAAAGGGACATTTCCCTCATACATATTTGCACACACACAATAACCCCCCTCATCCAAACACACACACTTGCTGGATTTAAACCACTATCTACCTATGTTATGACACTCAAGATGGACGCATTAGCAGAGCGCGCTATTCGCATTACTGGGAGGCTTCCCTTCTCCAGCTGTACTTATAGGGTGCTGACATCATCTGTGTTTAGAAAGGGGAGTGTGCATCCTGTAGTGTGTTCTCCCAGTTGCCAAAAGGGACATTTCCCTCACACACACTAATCCCCCTCATCCAAACACACACACTTGCCATTTGCAGGATTCAAACCACTACCGAACTATGTTATGACATTTGAGATGGACGCATTAGCAGAGCACGCTATTTGCATTACTGGGAGGCTTCCCTTCTCCTGCTTTACTTATAGGGTGCTGACATCATCTGTGTTTAGAAAGGGGAGTGTGCATCCTGTAGTGTGTTCTCCCAGTTGCCAAAAGGGACATTTTCCTCACACACACTAACCCCCCTCATCCAAACACACACACTTGCAGGATTCAAACCACTACCTAACTATGTTATGCCACTTGAGACGGACGCATTAGCAGAGCGTGCTATTCGCATTACTGGGAGGCTTCCCTTCTCCTGCTGTACTTATAGGGTGCTGACATCATCTGTGTTTAGAAAGGGGAGTGTGCATCCTGTAGTGTGTTCTCCCAGTTGCCAAAAGGGACATTTCCCTCTCACAGCCTTTCACACACACAAATCCCACTCACTAAACACACACACACACACACACACACACACACACACACACACACACACACTGAGCATTTGCAGGATTCGAACCCCTACCTAACTATATTATGACACTTGAGGGAGACGCATTAGCAGAGCACACTATCTGAATTACTGGGCATCTGTTCTGCACCTGTAGTATTTCTAGGGTGCTGACATCTTTATTTCCACAAAGGTATGTAGATGTAGTACTACCTGTCAGGTGGGGGATAGCATATATATGCATTTGCAGCCACCTACGTCAGGGTCAGATATGCACATCGCAGTGGCAGGTTATGTTCTATACCATGCTTTGGGACCACAGGACCTGTAACACACAACACAACCAGTCCAAAACACCACACCCACATCCAGGACACACACTTAGCTTCCCTGGGAACAGTGCCAGGATATGCAGGTATTCACATACACCATTCCAGTTGTTAACATCAGGTACAGGCATATTGTGTGTGATAACTACTCAGGCCTCTACCACTTTACCCTACAGCCACTACAATTTGTGGGTCCATGTGCTATGGCAGAACCACACACCACAGCCACATGGGTGAATACATATTGCACCTGTCCATCTGCAACGTGGGTACTCACTGTTCCACACCAGAGGTAGACCACCATTGTAGATATCTGACCATACCCACCTTTCCCTGGACATCCATATCTCATCTCCACCCCCAGGCAAGGTTGTCACTGCACACAAACTGTGTTTAGCACAAGCAGACTCTACACTTGTGTAGACTGGGGTGGATGACTTCAGAGGACCCATGCTGGAGGACTATACTGGCCACTCAGCATAATCCTTGACAATTGCATCCTATGAGCATGTGTACAGTTTGCATTGGTCATGCTATCCCACATATACCCATGACTGGTCCCCAACAAGACACCTGTCAGCTGTACACCGGCTATATATGCGCCGTTCAACAGACAGAGTGACCTAATACATTGCAGAGCTGTAGCCCACAGAGGGAGGACATCTGTGGACAGTTCCAGCATGGCACTTCATTCACACATACTCACTACAACACAGTGTTGACAGTGGAATCGTCCAGAGAATGCAGATAGGGCTCCTCTCAGTCTGTTATTGACGGACACCTACTGTCAGAGACAACATGGCTGTGGCTTAGCACATTCAATCCCTGAGACCTCCACGGTGCCCCTGCTTGACAGAGGCACAGCTCACTAGCCTCACATGTTGCCTTCTGTGACCTACTTTACAGTGGCACAGTAGCCTACTATCCTGGGGAGGCAGATGCCAAGCACACTCTGGCTGAGCTGTCATTCCCTGGGGCAAGAAGCCTAGTATTGACCTCTACACCCATATGTTCAATTGTCGGATGCACAATATTTGTTGTGCTATTCTACTGTTTGCAGGTCTTTATTGCCATAGCATTCCCTGTTCCTATGACCAACTTGTGTATCTGTGGCAGATGTTTGCATATGGCGATCCACTATATCACTTATGTCTCTGTGGTCATTTACTGTGTGCACTGGGCTGATTGCTGTGTTGTGGTTGGTTCCTGGACTGACACATACAAATACCAGATATGTGTGGCCAACTGCTACATGGAGATATGGCCTAAGTGTGTGAGCATGCCCAGTTCAGCCTTTCCATGGCATGTTGTCTGACATATGCCTCATTTATCAAAGTGTGCGAGCATGCCCAGTGTGAGCTTTCCATATGTTGCACTCTGAAGTCCACCACATATTTGGGTGTGTGTGACCTTCGACATTATCACGCGTTTATGATTGTGTGCTGGGTGTCATGTTGTGTACTAACTGGCCAACTGCTTCGTGTCTGCCACAACAGGGATTATACTGTGCCTGCAGGAATTGCATGGGATACTTTGCAGACAGTTCTCAACATACTTTCATAATGACCTAACACTGTAGTACCGTATAGTGTACTGGTTCGGTACTTTCACTGTGGTGGACAGTATCCTGGGCTTTAGTCCTATCACTGCTTGACATCTTCATAGTGAGCACAACAGACTGTGTAGGGGCCAGTTGTGCACATATGACCATGTTGCAATATGTTCAGATATGGACTACCTACACCAGGCTCGTCCAACATTGCTAGTGTATTCCACAACATGGGTGGACATTGGCAAACACTAGCGATGTTCCGTAGGCCATTTCTGATGGTAGTCACAGGGTGTGTTTGTCCTTTGACACACATTGTAACTGGAGTTTGCCATTACATATGTCATGGTTGGTATACTGTGCCTCTGTCTACCTCTGACATAACAGTGATACCCAGGGTAGCCTACCATCTCCCATACACTCATCAGGATGCCTCTTGAGGGGTGTTGATATGTGGCACTCTGGCTGACCTGTACCAGGAGTTTACTGAAGTGTGGGGGTGCCTTCTGTGTTATGGATCATTCTGTACAGTTTGTCCTATGTATGTCAGTGCTGGGGTTCAGGTCTCTCATGTGCATAGCTCACTGCCATTCAGATTGTACAAGGTGCAACATGTTCATTCATTCCAGATTGGACATGGCTTCATACATCAGGCACAGCTTTCCTGTAGCTGGGAAGGATGGCGGTGTGTGGGGCTGCAGTTTGTTTACTCAGGCAACACATGGCATCTGTTCATGCTCTTTGCTACCCCTGGTGGGGTACTGTTGTGGACTTTACAGTTGATGGAAGTGTCTGCTGCGGTATATCCCACAGGGGCTATTGTAGTCAGTTGTGATGCTGATGGAGGATGGCTGCAGAGCCAGAGTGAGTTCCCCTTATCTACATCTGCCAGCCTTCATGTTTGGGTGGGTATATGGTACATGTTTCTGCAAACACTACAGACACATGTTTGTCCAGTGCAGGATATTTATCACCTTTTGTACCCAGGTCTCACATTACATGTTAGGTACCTCATGGGTTAACACCTGAGTGGTAATTTGTGGGCACTTACTGTATATCCATGGTGGCTGTCTATACACAGTTCTGCGATTAGCTTGCTGACATGGCTATGGATACAGTTGTCTGTTTGTAGGTGGCCCTTTTGTGGGTTGCTTGTGTCAGCTGGGGGTCGGATATGGTGGGATGTTTGTACTCCTCTGCATACATGCTCAGTCACAGTCCTTCCATGTTGGCCTATACCTATGGGACATGTATACAGAACGGGGGTGGGGGCCAAGGCCAGGCCTTGTGGGATGCCACTTATATCCGCTTTGTAGTCTGACATGGATGTGGCATGTCTGACCATGTCAGTTCTGTCCTTGGTCTGCTTTGCAACCCCTCTACTGACATAGGGGTGTATATTTAAGCTGGTGAACATATCCATACTGAACACGTACAGTATTGTCTAGAAGCATGTGCACGGTCCAGCTATGCTGTGTGGACCACATAGCCCTCATCAATGACCTTAATGACTGCTTCAAATGGGTCAGACATGTTTAGGGGCCGGTTCTGCAGTTACAACAGCCACAGTGTGTAGGGTCCAGTATCAGTAGGTCCACATTAGCCTTCTGTCTGCGGTACATACTGATCCTTTCCATAGCTGTGCAGAACAAGCTTGTCAGGATCCTGGGATGGTAGTTTGGAGTATCCATTCAGGCAACACCTTTGTTGTGATGGACCACTGTTGTTGTACACTGCTCTTTGGGTACATACCCTGTGGTAAGGTTGACATTGGCCAGTAGTGTGATTTTGCATTCCATTACTCTTGGGGTCCATGTTGGCCTCAGCACAGGACACCATCACATACCTTTGCTGCTGTGTGTTCTGCTGTGCAGATGATGGCTGTTACCTCAGCATCTGCAATGACAGGGGACCATCTGCTGGGATAGGTATTTTGCACTCAGGGGGGGGGTGGGTGTTTGCACTGCACCTGACAGGTTGTATGTTAGCAATATGTGTGTGTGTTTGGTATGTTGTTTGTAATATCTGTGTGATTCGGAGCATATCCGTGGATGCCCAACATGGTTCCTACCATCAGTTGGGTATGCCTTGTGATTATCCATAGTGTCCTGTACGTTTTGTATCTTCATAGGTTCATGGGTTCATAGTAGGCTAGACAGCCTAGGCCATTAGTAAGCCTAGCTAGAGTGTGTGTGTCTTTCGCCACCCCTTGCTACGTTCAATTATGGCCATTTATGAGGTTCTTCACTGTGCCTCTGTCTGGTCGTGACACAGTGGGGACCCCCAGTATACATGTGCGGTCATCCATCCACTTGGCAATATTCCTGTTGAGGGGTGTCAGTGAGGGGCTCTGCCTACCATGGATTGGGATCCTGTTTCTGGGTGTGGGGAGCCTATAGGTTATGTATCTGTCCCTCCAGCACATCTTATTTCATTATGTGTTGAGGTTGACATCTGTGACTCTCACAGCTCCAATGGCTTTGATTTCCTGTGGTGTAGCATGTCCATTACTCCTGTGTTGGACATGGCCTGGTACAACAGACATACAATGCCTCTGTGTAGGCAGTGTGTGACTGCAGTCAGCTGGGGTGTCTACAGCCAGGCAGCATATGACATATATTTCACACCCTTTATCCTGTTGGTGGGGTAACTACGAGGTCTTCCGAACCGCTGCAGGTGTCACGTATGGTACATCCCATATGAGTCATTGTACTAGATTATGGGTCTGATAAGGGAACAGTACAGCGGCACAGTGACCTCTGTTGATGTTGATGTGAATCCTTTCATGATACGGTGTCCAGTATCAACAGTCTTCATAGCCACATTGGCATTGTGGCTGTCACATGACAGATTAAAGTCGACCTGTGTCCCTAGGTCCCTGATGACTCCTTGCATACATAATGGTTTGACACCTATGTGGTACTTTGTGTACCTTGTCTGGTATTTGGTGGGGCATTCATACTGTCCAGTGTCTTCGGATGTCTGGGTGGGGTTCTTGTGTGTGAGAGTGTGGTCTGTCGCATGCTACAGACTTTACAGCAGTTTTGACTACAGTTATGTGCACATGGGTGGTGTCTGCTGCTTTGTGCATTGTCAGTTACCTGGCTATATGGGTGTCTGTGCTGCATATGGATACTCCCCCTCCTGTGATGTCTTGGTGCAGGTGTTGGGGCCATAACACATGGTATGCGGTTTAACCTAGTAGTGCTGGTGTGCTATCACTAGGCCTGCAGCAGGCTTCTGTCACTGGACAGGCATCAATGTTCTCCATAATGGGAAGTGCCTCAGGGGCATGCATATTGCAGTTTACACATCTGGCATTGGTCAGCATTACCCTTATGTTTCCTACCACTTATGTTTTCTAGGGTGGTGGGTAGTCTTTTTGGCCTTGCCTACATACGGCTCTATGGAGGCGGCATAGGCCTTATCCAGTATCCAGACGCACACGGGTAACAGCTGACAGCCATCCCTGTAACAGCAGCATGGCTTGTCATGCTTGACATCTCAAGCAGACACACATTACACCCTCTTGGACTGACAGCTGTAACTGTGCCAGCTGTTAAACATGAGCATTCTGTGTTTGTACTGTGGCATCATTCTTGGTGAGGGTTGGATGCTTCACACAGCCAGTGTCATCCCGCCCTGGGGTACATACTCGGAGGGACCATCCATGTCTCATTTGATGTTGACCAGGGAGGTACATCTCAGGTAATTCACACCAGCATGGACATTGAGTGCATCATATTTCTGCTTGCTTTGGGGTGACCTGCGTACTTGTGTTAAGTGGCATTTTGTGGCAACCTACAAGCAGCTTACTCTACCCTTTCCCTTGTTCAGTCTGGTGAGTGGGACAGCTGTGTGTCTGCCTATACAGACACCTATTACGACTGTATCAGGCATGTTGTTTCTCCTTCGGGCCTGTGACTGTTTGGCACACCAGCTTTGCGTACTATTCGTTGCATGTGCTATGTTTGAAGGTTGTGGTTGCTTATGATCTACTTTAGAGGCTTCTGTTGGTGTGGTGTGTTTGTAATTGAGGCCTCCGGGAATATTTGTCTGTGTTTATGTGTTTGGTTTACAGTTGTGGTAGGTCTATGTGGGACTGGGTTTGTGGTGTATGTGGTTACCTTCTCCTCCTGACTAGTGTTGACAGTACTGAGATGTTGGAGCTCAACCTCTAGTTTGGATACATGGATGCATCTATCACATATGTTTGTATTTATTGGGGGGTGTTGTGGTTGTCTGTGTACTTGGTACTGGCGTCACATTGCCGCTGGATTCATAGATTATACTTGTTGTGCTGGACTTAGTGGATTGTATGTGTGGACATATGTTGTTGCCATACTACTGGTCAGTGATTACTTCCCTTTTTATGTTTGCTCTATCATGTGGTAACTTCCTCATTCTCTTGCATGGTTTGGTAATGGCTGGAGGCTAGCATGCCAGATGCCTGCGTGTATGGCATTGTGTGTTGTTGTTATTTGTGATTGCATACTCCAAGCATTCCTGGCTGTGTTCATGGAATGCCTGTATAACATGTTCTGTGGTGTGTCCCATATTCTGCACTTGCACGGGGCCTTTTGTGGATTCAACATCGGTTTTGAGGGCTGCAGCCTATACTTTACACATGTTTTTCACTGTGGTATTCTGGCCAGGGACTGGCGTCAAGGTGTGTATATCCAGTGTGATTACTCTATGGTCTGGTCTTACCAGTGAGGGGTACACTTCTCATCTTGCCATCCAGTACACATGTTGCTGATTATCACATCCAGTATGCTTACCCCTCTTGTGGGAGTAGTACATTGTTCCTGGGCATTTTGGTTTATGGAATCTGGGTAATTTTCTCCTACTGTGTTGGTGCTAGTACAATGCTACCGGTGTATGTCTGGGTATTTTCAGTCGAGCAATATAATGTGGTTTGGGGGGCTTGATATATTCATGTATTCCGACATAGGCCAGGTGCTGTTCCTGGTATTAGGACAGTGGTCTGCAGCAGGCTATATACTGCAAGGCAGTTTTAGCCATTGGTATTTGACCATGGCTATTCCATGCTGCTTCTTGTTGTGGTACCAACATGGGGGTATGGTTATCCTTGCCATTTCTTGCTAGTCACCCTCCTTTTGTAGCTTGTTCCATGTTTTGCGGCTATACAGCACAGTATGAGGTGTGACCTGGTAGTGTTAGGGTGCTGATGTGAGCCTTGCCCAGTTCTGTATTACAGGACTGGTATCTACATTCTCCTTACTGTGTGCATTTACACTGCACACATCCTGCTTTTTATACATCTGTCATGGGGTAGTATTACATCTAGGTTCCTATCCCTTGTAGAACCTATGAGGTTGGGTTTGTGTTTTGAGACTTACCTATTCAGGGCATGCTGTGGGTACTGACAGCCTTTGCCAGTATCCATGGGGCATGGCATGATAGGTGCATGCCACTCCTAGCAGGTGGTGCATCATGTCAAACTCCACATATCTTCCCAGCCTGTAACACATTAGCTCCCCTTTGACTGACTGCATTACTTCAGCCAATTATTGCACTTGATCTTCTTGTCTTCATAGTGTGGCATCATGCTTGGTGAGGGTGAGATGTTAGGCAAGGTCTTCATGTTTGCATATACTAGATGGTGTTACATTGCTTAACACATGACAATCATGCCTCAGGTGGTGCTGCAGGGCTGCCTCTGTCAGATGCACATACTACACTCCCTGTACATGTTTGAGAGCAGGTTGTGTCATGTTAGGCATCCCTGTTACTATATGAGCGAGTCAGAGAGGGGTATCATTCCCAGGGTTCCTACTGAGCCAGTGTATGTGCTATGCGTTGCCTCTTTGCCAAGGCCAGGGCATACTGGGCATGCCTCCTTCTGCCTACTGGGGCAGGCTCAGGTTGTTCCTCCTCCGAGTCACGCTCTGCCTGTGATGGCCTTGGCAATGGTGGGGGGCTGTTTGGCCCGGCCCTATGCTGGTCCTGCTGCAGCTGTTTTTGCAAGATCATATTATGTAGCATAGCACATACCATGACAATTTGGGTACATGTAGTTGGTGTGTACTGCAAGGCTCTACCAGATGTGTCCAGACACCGGAACCGTGACTTGAGCAGCCCAAACACACGCTCTATTACATTACGTGTTTGTGCGTGTGCCTCATTATGGCATTCCTGTTCAGGTGTGTGTGCGTTTCTGATGGGTGTCATCAGCCACGGCTCCAGTGCATAACCTGCATCCCCCCCCTAGGTGTCCGTGTGGGATGTCCCCATTGGCAAATGTCTGGTACAGCTGCGTCAAATGCCAGATGTGGGAATCGTGATAACTCCCGGGGCAGCCAGCACACACATTCATTATTATGCCCTGGGCATCACACACGACCTGGCAGTTGATGGAGGGGAAGCCCTTGCAGTTAATGTAGGCCCTACCCCGCTCACCGACTGGTGCTTTGATGCGTATGTGCGTGCAGTCTATTGCACCCAGTACCTCAGGGTATTCAGCTATTTGCTGGAAGAGACGCATATTGCTGGCCAATACCTTACGGGCATTGGGGAAATATACATGATCACCGACATGTGCTGACATGGCATCCAGGAACTGGTGTAGTACCCTGGAGGCTGATGCCTGTGATATCCCCATCATATCACCAGTTGGTCTCTGGAAGGTACCTGTTGCTAGTATTCTTAGGCCAACACATACCTTGGTTTCCACTGGGATGGGTTCCCCTCTGTTGGTTCTGTGTGTGAGGCGTGGCCTGCACAGCTCAACAATTTGCTGCAGGAGCTCTCTGTCCACTCTATAGCGCTTTACTATCTCCAGCTCATGTAACCCGTGGTAGGTGACCCTGGGCCTGCACACTCTTCTCCGTCTCCTCACTGTGGGTTGTCTGGCACCATCTGCATTGTCACCACCCTCAGCAAGTCGCCTATGTCTCATTATGACAGCTATGGCAGCCCCTAACATTTCTGCTCTGAGTGAAGCTTTTTCAGTTTTCACTTCTATTAGCTTACTCCTGTCTTGCAGTGTCTCTTAATGGAAACATCCTGCACTACTGTTTGCAGAGTTTTAAGTGCTGGGCTGGGCTACTATTCTGCCTGTGTAATTGCCTGCTTTTAATTATTTTCACCTGTTAGCTTCAGCAGTTATCCCTGCTAGCTTCCTATTAATTCTGTTGCTTCCTTTTTCCTCTGTTTCCTCAGGGGGGAGCAACATGCATACTATCTGAAACACGCTCACAGTGGCTTACACGCGCGCATACGTGCTTACACGGTTCAGAATCTACTTATTTGGGTTTACACGCGCGTACACCCGCGCAAACACTGTTACACGTCTGCCAACAGCCTCCAACATACTCAGACTGCCTTACACGCGCGCACACCCGCGCAAACAGTGTTAAACATCTCCCAACACGCTCCCACATGCTCACACTGCCTTACACATGTGCACCCTGTCCTACTCGTGCTTCAAGGCGCGCACACGTGTGCATGCACGGCCAGCAAGAAACTTTGGTGTAGGTAACAGTGTACACCTTCCATTTCTTGACTTTCCATGACTTATCTAGTGGCACACCTCTTTCCATGATCTGTGCCTGTCATCTGTCATGTTACACTGGCCTCCAATGAACTGCATTTCTTTCTACCATTCCCCCCTGTGATGTCACCTATCTCCTACTCTATTCCTCCCCCTTTTGTATCTCTTACACTACTCAGACTGTGCTCATTTGGTATGTGACTGTGAGATTCAGTATCCGAACCCTCATTTACATGAGATTGCCTACTAATGCTTAGTTACATGTCTTAGACTCAACTTCCCCCCCTTAGCAACCACTACACAGTAGCCATTTTGGTTTTGGTCTGCTGGTCGCTGCATTGTCATTCCATGTATTGCATGAAACCCACATTTGTGGGTTTATAACCTTCTTTTTTGTGGTTTTATACAGTGCAGCCCGTTTGCGCGGGGCTGCGCTGGGTTTAAACATCGGTGATCGCCGAAAAAAAAAATTATACTTTTAATATTTTTGCATCGGGTTATCTTGCCAATGGCCACATATTTGACCATTGGCATGCTGCCTGAGTCATATGCAACCTTTATTTGGAGCTGACATTGCTCCGTTGTGGAATTTGCAGAAATGTACTCAGTTGTCAGCTGAGTACATTTCTGCAGCTAAAATGTCTCCTACACGGACTGGTTTCTGCTTCGTGGATCGCTAATATACCTCATTTGCATACCTTTCGGATGCAAGTGAGGTATTTAGCATGTCCACGCCCAGTCCGTGTAAGAGACGTTTTAGCTGGTCTCTTACACAGAGCTTAGGGCTGTTCTTGGATCGCGAGGCTTGCATGGAGTGTTGCACGTCTCTTACACTCCGTGCAAGCCTTCGTGAATCCTGCCCTATGTCATTAGTTCTGAAGAAGCCCAGATTTGCTGGGTGAAAGCGCTTAACTTTTTTGTTCCATTTTTTTCCGTTTATTTTACTGTCATGTACAACACTGTTTTAGCCGCTGTTCCAATAAACTGAGATCTTATGTGTACATCTCACTGCCTTAAGTCTTATATTTACTGTCGTGGTGTGAGAGCACTTATAGGTGTACTCGTTGTGGTGTTTTACCTTTTATTTTTTGTTGCTGTTCTTTTTGTTGATTCAATGGTTGTATTTTACCAGTCCCTTGTTCCTTAACCTCCCTGATTTCCGGAGAGGAGGATATTCTAAAGGGTCATCGAGACTGGTACTGTAACCCCCTTCATAATATTCAGCATTATAATGTCCTTCATGTGTTAATACATTCTCTGAAGGGTGTTGATCTGTATGAACGACTGAACCATTCTATTCCCCCTGTTGAAAATTCCTAGTACTTTTAGGTTTGGTGTATACTGGATGTTCCCTGTATTCACCTTTATCATGCTCTAACTAAAGTTTTCTATTAAATACATCATTGCATTTCTTCTCTACCCTCTCTAACATAGCGTGATACTTTTTCTTTTCACTATCAACTGTATGCAATAAATCACTCAAAATGTGTTGATTAAGAGAGTCAATTTCACCCATTAAAATCTCCATACTTTTTAGATTTTGTTTTATAAGAACCAGCATGATATCAAAACCACATCGGTCAAAAATGGTCAACAAGTCATTATGAAAGTCGGAACCATCCACAACCCCACTGGGGAATTTCCAAGACCTAAGTCCCTTAGGGACAATTCCTAAGGTTAAACATTCCTTAAGATATATATTCTCAAGGTTCAAAGAGTTTAAACATAAATAGCAGCTGTTCCAGTTTCAAGACACTATTAAGGTAACTGTCATTGTTATTAATGGCAATCAAGTGCTTATCCCGGTGGTTAAATGCATATTTGAAAGCAAAAAAAAAATTTACAAGTTCCCTACGGTGAAAAAAAACAGAAAGAGTCACCTTTGGCCATGTTCCTAGTCGCTGAGGCAATAGTCCCATCCTGCATTCAATTTCCTGGTGAACTGGCCTCATCAATGAGAATATTAGGGAAAGCATTTGGTTTGTTGATGTTACTATGGTTTGAATCCTCTCAGTGGTTAATGGAGTCACTTCCGTTATGCCGAGTCTCCTCCTGGCTTCTAAGAACGCACCCCTCCTGATTACAAAGCAAAGGAAGGGAAGACGCCATGAAAGCCATTGAATGACAAATCGAAGTGAGAAGTTCAATCACTGGTGTAAATTGACGAATCAAGTTACTGATTGTGCCAGTTTCACCTCCCCTTTCCTTGTCGGTGGCAGTCAGTACAGGAAATTCTTCCATCTCCTCCAAAAAAAGACCAAATAAATCAATGAAATGAGAAGAAAAGTGCCAAAAAAGTAACCACACCAAAAAACAAAAAAAGGCACTTAGGAAGGATGACTAGTACTCCAACCACAATGTACACAGTTTATTAATCCACAACACAAATATACAAACACGAAGAAAAAACACATTAACGCTCAAGATCTAAATATGTTTTCGGTGTAAGACAGACTTCATCAGATGCAAACCATAATTTAAAGAACCACTACTGGCAAATGATGAAGAAAATGTATATTTTTTATCTTGTCATGATTTACTACACCTCCCAAAGCTGCCTGCAGCAAAAAAAGTACTCATTCCTAATTTTATTTTGTTTTTACTCTTGTCTGCCCTCATGGGGGCAGACATCGTGATTACTTTGGAAAGCTAAGTCTGTCCCATAATGCACAGACTGTGAGAACAAATAGCCCTACAATTTGTTGTCAGACTAGACTTCCATTCACTTAGAATGGAACACCTGAAAAAAACTGCCAAGTTTGAGAGTCTGCAGCTCATGTGTCATTGACTGGTATGTGCCGAGTTTTACAAATGTTGTTCCTACTAATGTACTACACATTCTCTGAAAGAAACTTGCAAAAGTGTCAACAAATTACTGAGATAAAAAAGACTTTTCACAAGGAGCAGTTTTGCAAGTTTCAGTTCCTGGCCAGGTTACTTCTCCCATCTCCCCTCCTTCAGTGGGCTACAGTCTCACATTTCCAGATTTGCTAGATTCAACTATTTATTCAGCTTAGAAAGACATCAAAAAGTCACAGCCTGGTGTGTCACTAAATCTGTTTCCTAGTATGTCTCTTTACTTCTGAATAACATTTCCCAGGAAAAAAAAAAGCAAACACATCAGTCCAGAGTTTAGGCCAGTCTATCCATTTTTTAAAATGTACACAGTAAAATATTCAACTTGTAATGCATTTTGGCTGCTGACATGGTTATCTTTACATATTTATTCTCTTATAGTATAACCTGAACTTATGGTATTTAATGATAAATTTTACAGCAGTTCTCAGTTTCTTAACAATGACCTCCTAAGCCTCTGACGTGACCTAGTACTTTTTCTTACTATTGCTTTATGTAGTTTGTCTTAGCTGTATACTTGTAGCGTGTTTCTCATTCTATCAGCAACAGATTCCTGGAGAAAACTTCCAAAACAGATACTTGTATTGAAAGACTACCAGCAGCTGTAGCAATGATACCACACTCCAAAACAATGCACTCAAACACAGTACTGACAAACACAGGGGAATGTATATGTGTTTTAATCAAGCACTGCAGAAATTGCTAGGGACTTCAGTGAGCACAATTTTACTCTTAATCTCTCCATTTCATAATGCATAACATTTGCACCACACTTACAAAGACACACCTCCACCTTCCACAAACACAGCTACCCACACCCACACAACATACCAGTCAAATTAAAGGCTTTTCCCACCTCTCTGCAAAACACTGTTGTAATGGCTTTGGCAAACACATGAAAATGATTGATGGGTGTTGGTTCAGGGCTCCCATCCATATCTCTCAACAGCACAGATTTTTTTTGTCTGTTTTTCATAAAATTGCAGTTTCCTGTCAAATCACTGGCAAATCATTGAACACTGAAGTCAGAAAATTGACAGGCATTTGATTTTCAGACTTCATATCCTTAAGATAATTCACTTTAATGCAAAACCCGTTTATCAACTTTCTAAGTTTGTAAGTGCAATATTTATAAATTGTCCCAATTTTTGGGCCTTTGTCCCCTATTATTTATGGCCTTGTCCAGATTTCTTGTTCTATGATGTTGAGAGGTATGCTGCCATCCCTTCCTACTGGAGCCAGTCCACTGCACTTGCACAAGTGTCCTCCTCAGCAGGGCAGCAAGCAAGTATCAGTGCAGATTTGCTTTATAGTTCTTTTACACCACACACACACACACACACACACACACACACACACACACACACACACACACACACACACACACACACACACACACACACACACACAATGATACATGGTTAATGTGGACAAATCTGTTTGTTCAAAGTCACCAAACTTTTCTCCAAACCCAGTTTTATGACACCTGCTACCAATCCACTTGACAGTCTGCAGCTGTAAATCTTGTTGTCCATGTTATTTCTTCTTTTCCTTGGTTTAATTTCTCTTACTTGTAATGTTGCTTTTACTCATATTTTCTCCTGCCTCCCATATCTACCCTAATTATTACTTCTAACAAATACTTTTTCTCACTCTTTCTTCTCTTCCTCTCCTCCTCTTTATCCACTATTTGAACTTTTCCACTCTGACATTTGCTTTATGAGTAACTAATGAACTGTCACCCTTATAATGTCAGCACATTTCAATGCTACATAATATTGTATTTAGTCTAATAATAGGTTCATAGGTAGGTACTAGGCTATCGGCCCAAGGGCCTAAGTAAGCCTAGCCAACAAGGTTCCCTGGCTTATGCCAGCCAAGAAAGTTATTTTCCTGTGCCACTGTCAAGCAGAGCCACAGAAGTGATTCCAGGGGTATATCTCCTATTTCCCATCCACTCAAAGATTTTCTTGAAGAGTGCTAATGAGGAACTTTGCTTGACATAGATGGGTAGCTTGCTCCAGAGTATGGGAAGTCTCTGGGACAGGAATCTATCCCTCCAGCATGTCCTGTTTATTGTGGTGACAAGGTCTATGTCCCTAGGGTGTGTAGCTTGAAGGGATTGGGATTTCTTTAGGTGTAGCATGTCCAACAACTCTGGGTTTGACATAGCTTTATATGTTAGGCAGAAATCACCTCGGAGTAGGTGATATGCTACAGAGTAAAGCTGGAGTTTTTTGAGATGGTCAGTTTAGGGCATCTGTTTGAGGCCAGTAATCCTCTTTGTGAGGTACTTCTGTGGCCTTTCCAGCTGTTGCAGATGTCTTGTGAGGTACATTCCAAAAGGGGCATTGTACTCTATAATTGGTATAATGAGTGTCAAGTAGAGGGGAACAATGACCTATGTTTTCCTGAATGAGAACCCTTTTGTGATGAGGTATGCCATGTAGAAGGACTCCCTGACTACTGTGGCGATGTGATTATCAAAGGGGAGACTACTATCCACCTGGATCCCAAGGTCACTTATAACACATTCGGTGTTAAGTACACTGGTGCCTATGTGGTAGTTCATGGGTTCAGAGTTTTTACCAAAGGGGATGACAATGCACTTTTTGGCATTGAGGTTGAGGCCATGGCTCTGACACCAGGCATCTGTCTCAGTGAGGCCCTTCTGTAGGATGTACACATCATTTGGGGACTTGACTATGGCTCCTAGTTTGTAGTCATCTGTGAACTTCGTTAGCCAGAGGCCTTCTGTGTTAGCCTGTACTTCAGAGAAGAAGATACCAAACAGGAGATGTCCCAGGACTGAACCCTGTGGTACTCTACTTGTCACTGGTTTGAAGTCAGATTTGGAGTCTGCAACTTTTACAGTGTGGGTTCTGTCAGTGAGCCAGTTGGCAACCCATCTTGTGACGTAGGGATTTATACCTAGTTTAGTGAGTTTAGTGATAATTCCAGAATGGGGGATGGTGTCAAAAGCCTTGGCGAGGTGAAGATAGGCTGTGTGAACCACCTTACCCTCATTTATGGCTTTGGTGATTGCCTCAAAGAAGTCAATTAGGTTCAGGAGGCATGATCTGACTTTCACAAACCCGAACTGGATGAGGTCCAGAGTTTGCATGTTACCAATGTCTTTGCTTATGAGTTCCATGATGATACGTTCCATGGCCTTGCAGACCAGGCTCATCAGGCTAATAGGGCAATAGTTCCCGGGATCAGTGGTGGCTCTCCCTTTGTGGAGCAGGATAACTGTTGCTGTGCACCATTCAGTGGGCACAAAGCCTGATGTGAGGCTATGATTGAACATGGTGCTTAGGTGGGGATCCAGTTCATTCTGAAGTTCGTGTAAAATGCAGCCTGGGATGTTGTCCAGTCCCACAGATGTTGTTTTTGGCTTTAGAGAGTGCAGCTTTTACCTGTGTAGTTGTGATTATAGGGACTCTGCATTCTTTCTGTATAGATATGGGCCCTTTAGGGGGTGAGAGGGGGTAAAGTTAGAACTGAACCTATCTGCCAGGATGTTGGCAATATCAGTTGGTTCTGTAATTTTTGTGCTGTTGTGCTGCAGCTCAGAGCAGATCTGGGTGTTGTCACTGAGATTCTTGACATAGCTATAGAATGCATTGTGGGTGTCCTTAGAATCAGTGGCAATTTTGTTTTCGTAGCTAGCTTTGGAGGCTCTTATAAGGGATCTCAGCTTCTTACTGAGGCTGACCAGGGAGCTCCACCACTCATAGGATTTTAGTCTCTTTTGCAACAGTTTCTTCTTTCGGTTGTACAGTTCATTTATGGCAGGGGACCACCAGATTGGCTTCTTTTTTTGGAGGATAACTTCTTGGTTCAGTTTGGGATAGCAAGATTCGTGCACTCGTGTAAGTGCTTATAGAGTGCATTTTTGTAGGATTCAGCAGTCATAACTGTATTGTCCATCTGCATGGGTGTGATGAAGTTTGCCACTTCTGTCTTAAGAAGCATGAAGTTGGCTTTGGAGAAATTTTTTACCGTGGTTTCCTTAATGGGGGGTGGGGGTGGGATGTGGAACACCGGTCACTCATGTTGGTAATGACTAGGTCTAGGATATTGTTGCCCTTGGTGGGGGTGTGGGTAAGTTGATCCAGAGCATTGGAATTTATGAATTCCAGAAAGCATTGAGTGAAGGAGTTGGTACATATGTAGTTTTCCCAATTAATGGTGGGGTAGTTGAAATCGCCTATTATTAGGGTGTTTGGTTGAACCCTAATATTTTCCAGTATATCAAGAAAAGAGGAGTGGGAATCCTGGGGCATGGTGGGGGATCTATAGCAAACTACAATTTGGATTGCAGTTTTGCCCAGAGTTAGCACTTGGATAACCTCGGATGCATTATGCTGAGCAACTAGCCTGGAGGTGTGGATATCCTTAATGAGTAGGGACACACTTCCACCTTTGGTGTTCTGGTCCAGGTTATGTGGCTGAAAAGTGTGGTATGAGTTATAACCTGGTAGTGCAGGAGCGCTCTCTGGATCCTTGAACCAGGTATCACTCACTGCACAGATATTGATGTTTTCCATTTTAAGGAGTGCTTCGATTGTGTGCATTTTGAGATTTAGACTTCTAGCATTGAGTAGAATTACCCTCAATGTTTGCTTGCCTCTTCCTGTTATGGTGGTGAATTTGTCATTTGAACCTTGCCTAAAAAAAGGCACTATATGGGCGGCAAGAGCCTTAGCCAGTATCCAGAATCCCAGGGGTGACAGGTGCAGGCCATCTCTAGCAAAGCATCGTGGTCTGTCGACCATGTCATCCCAGGCAGACAGATACTGGATCCCCTGAGAATGACACCAGAAGCTTAGCCAATTGTTGAAGTCAATTATTTTGTCTTTGTACTGCGGTATCATTTTGGGTGATGGCAGAATGTTACTCAGGGCTAGGGTCATATCTGCCTGGGCTACAAGATCAGAGAGCTCTTCCATGTCTCTTTTCATGTAGTCCAGGGAGGTACGTCTCAGGTCATTCACACCAACATGGACAATGGCAGAATCATATTTGTACTTGTTGTGGAGTGACCTGTGTGTGTGGGTTATGTGGGGGATCCTGGCACCCGACAGGCAGCTGACAGTAACCTTCTCCTTGTTTAGCCTGGTGAGTGGGACATCAGTGTGCCTGACTATATGTTTGCCCATAATATCTGAATAAGTGAGTGGGATTTTCATGACAGCATCAAGGAAACATTTTCCTTCCTTCTGTGTTTTTTTTCTTAAGTTTTGGATTTTTCTTGGTATATTGATTGATTTTCTTAGTATATTTTATTTTTTATTTATTTTCCATTTGTTTACAAGGTTAGTCCAACTGGACACAAGGTGACCATCTTCAGTGGAGGCTCAAGGAGAAAAGCTCCAGATACATAGTAAACAATTATAAAAAAATAATAAAAATAAATTATACAAACATAGCTATTTTGTACAAAGAGCATAGAAAATATAAAAGGAGTAAAGTCAGAGTTTTACAAACTGATGCAGCATACAGTGGTTAGAATATTGAGAAACAATTAAACAAGATAATATACAACAAATATGCAATTCCTTGAACATAAATTCAAAAAGAAGTTTCCACAGACAAACAGGGTCATAAACTAGAAGTCATAACTATATCGATATGACTTATATTGCATTTATCTTGTTTTAATGATGGTATTATTGAGGTCTATGTAAACAACAAAACGAGAGGCTCCCAGTACACTCCAACAGTTCGTAATTTATTGTAGTTAGCGCTTTCGCTGGAGTTAATACTCCAGATTTTTCAGACTAAAAAATTACATAAGTTTCCACAAACTTAAAAACCCCACTTAAAAATCTCACATCCAATGAGAATTTAAAAACAATAATGATGTCACTCAAACTAGTTTCAGTTTAAAGCAACAGAGTAAAAACTAATGAAATACTAGTCATTCTAACCAAACTTAATGCTATTCCTTTGTAAACAACGCTTGTATTTAGAAAAATGTATGCAGACCTATTTGGCCTTAATGCAACAATGTTTTCATATTATAAATGGTTACCATGTTACACCATTACAAACTACTTCAGTCATATAACTACGAGATCCTAGTTCGCCATACATGTTGTCAACAATAGTACAGATAGCAATGTTACTAAATGAAATTCTCCGGACATCTTAAATTATGTCATTATTGTACATAAAGTTCACTATACACATAAGTATGATAGTGTTAATTTAGTAATGTGTATTTGTAAATGCTCTAAGACAGTAATACAGTTTAAAGCTAAATTTGTTGGGCATCTGCACGCCATTACATACGGAGTGCTTTCATTTTTAGTAGACATTTTATTGATAGTGCCTCGTTCATCCCTGGTAGTGTGTGGACTCCTGCCCTAATTTGCCATTCTAACTCTGCTTCCTCCAGTTCTAACTCCCAAGGAACTCCTCTTAACTTCCTCTCTACTTTTTGTATCACTACAAATGAAAACCTATGAAGAGGCAGTTCTAAATTATGTTTTGCTAAAGCATTAGTAATGACATTGTTGTTTATGTTATATTGGTGTTCATAAATTCTTTGTTTAATCTTTCTTTCGGTTTTCCCTATGTAGAAAGCTTTGCAACGGTCACAGACCGCTGCCTAGATCACCCCCTGGGAATCGCAATTAAATTTGCCATCCAAGAAGTATTCTCTATCTCTGATTTTTATTTTGTTGGTTACTTTAATGAATTTACATTGATGGCATCTGCCACACTTACTCATACCTGTGCAACGCTTAGTTATTTTTTTAGAGTTCTCAACCAGACTTTTCAAGTTCAAGCCCCTTCTGTAAGTTAAATGGGGGACTTGACTGAAACATTTCTTTAGATAATGGTCACCCTGGATGAAAGCCCAATTTTTACTAACAATCTCTCTAATATATTGAGAATCTAAGGAATAAGTTGTCAAAAATCTAATATCCTGTCTAGGACTTAATTCACAAGTACGGCTGATAACTGAGTCTACCTGTGGTAGAGAGGGCTATGTCATACCCTTTAAACACCAAAGGAGAAAAATGTCCTGAACATCTTTTGTTAATGACTTCATCAAATATCTGTTCAACGAAAGCCAGTGGGCAGCCCCTCTTACAGAACATAGATTTTAAGGATTCACATTCTATGATAAAATCTACAAAGTCAGAGAACATTCTTGCTGCCCTTACTGCCTGCCCTTTCACTACCACTTTCTTTTGATGCAGCGGGTGGCAGCTTGTAAAATGCAGAAACACATTGGAATAGGTTAGCTTATGGAAGATGGTCATCATGAATCTAATATCTGGACGCTCCTTAGTCAGGTGAATATCAAAAAAATCTATCTCTTCACACCCTATTTGAAATGTGAAGTCTAAGAAGTTGGTAAGTGTTGTAATTTCATCTATAAATGGTTGGATCAGAGATACTTCACCTTTCCATACTATAAACATGTCATCCTGGTATCTAGTGTACCAGGCTACATATTCCCTAAACTTCAGATTTTTAAATAGAAATGCTCTTTCCCAGTAAGCCATAACGCTATTAGCGAAGCTGCTGCCACATGAGGTGCCCATGGCTACCCTACTTTTCTGTAAGAAGAGCTGGTTGTCAAAGAACAGGAAATTGTTGGTCAGGACGATCTCTAGGAGCGTTTCAATGACATAAATATGTTTGTCATTTAAACCCTTAATGTGGAGGAAGTCTCTAACCCATTCTACACCAAGTTGCTGAGGAATAACGGTGTACAAGTCTTTAACATCCACCATGATGAAAATTAAACTGTCATTATATTCAATATTGTTGACATTCTCAAGAAAATGCCATGAGTCATGGCAATTTGAGGCTCAGATCTTACTATTGGCTTTAACATAGAGTCAACGTATTTGGCACACGCATAAGTGATGGACCCCCTGCCATCCACAATTGGTCTAAACGGTGGATTGGTTAGATCCTTATGGATCTGGGGGGCCCCAAAGAAAGTTGGAATAATAGGTGCAGGCATATTTAAATAATGTAAGGTGCCAATATCTATGCTCCCCAGGTTATTTATGGTGTTATTTATACTCCTGTAAGCACCATTAACTTGATTGAGACTAACCTGCTCATACACAGCACTATCTAAAACAGACTGCATTCTCCTTGTATATTCATGTTGATCCATGAACACTAGCCCTCCCCCCTTGTCAGGTTTCATAACCCGTACTTTACATACATTCAATAAGTCAGTAAAAGCAATTTCTTCTGTGGAAATGTTGTTCTGCTTGTTTATGTGCAAAGTGTTGTTACCCAATAGCCTTCTAAAATCAATCTCACAAGTTTTTTCAAATAAAGCTAAAGTTTCATACAACTGTGGATTGAAAAGGCTAGAAACCCTCAAGTTATTAGTCAATGTTGAACTGGACCCCATAAGGCAAGAAAGGTTCAGCTTGCGTACAAACATTTTTAGGTCAATAACTGTCTTAACCAAATTACCCTCTTATCAGGCACGAAAGTCAGACCTTTGGAGAAAAAGTTGACTGTATCCTTATCCACACGAAGGGAACTAAAGTTGAAAATTTTAAAATCCCCTTCGGTACTTACTAGTATTTGTGGAAGGTCTCCCCTTATCTCTTCTTCTGATTCTGGTGTTTTCTGTTCTGACCCTGCCTCCTGTTGTTGGTTTGTCGATTCGGGTAGTGTTGTTGTGCACCGTTGTTCAACCGAAAAGCCTGCTGGTTGTTGATATTTCTATAAACCGCGGGATTCATGCCAGCTGTTTGCTCATGTTGTTGGGGAATGTGTCGTTGTTGATTGTTTTTGATCTGCTCACTGCGGCTGACCAAGGAAGCTGGATTATCATCCATACAATTAGCAGAATCATCCAGGCTAGTTGCATTATCCTGTAAACCTGTGTGACCAACATTGTCTCCGCTATTATAAACATTGGTGACAAATGGAGGGGCTGGGTAGGCAAGTCCTTTAGAATATTCATTCAAATCCCTAGAGATTTTCTTCTTTTTGGTCTCAATGTTCTTAGTCATGCTAGCTTTGATGCTGCTAAAGATCCGAGCATGTTCAAACCTATACCTGTCATAGCCATTTGCATTAATTATAGTTTGTTCTAATGTTTCTAAATCTTCTCTTAGAGATGAAATTTGCGCCAAATAATTTTTAATTAAAATGCAGAGGAATTCCAAGCCCTGTTTATCAAACAGAGCCTTCAACTCCATATGAAAAGGGGATCCGTTCACGAGCCCTACTGGATACCGCCACTGACGCACACCTTTCGGGATAATTTTCTTATTTATGCATTCCTCCAAGTAGGAAACTTCAAGTTGTAGTTTCCTACATTTAAATAATTTCTGATCAAATTCATTAAGATACCCCACTAAGGAGTTGGTAATATTGTTATTCTTGACAGCCCCATCATTCGAGGTATTGATACTGGTAAAAAAAGAGGCTTCTCTCAGAAAAGATTCTGTAGTCAAAACATCGCCAATTCTGTGTATGTTGTTATGTGGGCATTGGCCCCCCAACAACGGCCTCAAACGTCTCTCTTCACTCACCACGTTCATTTGGTTTGGGGCTGAAAAGGTAACTCTATTCCCATCATTGGAAGTTGTGAGAAGTTGTGAGTGCAGCTCAGTTCGATAACCACTAGATGCACCTGCACCTGTAGATGCTACCTGCCCATTACCCAAATCCAAGCATTGTGATAAAGATTCAACTTTCTTTAAAAGTTCTTGCACAAGAATAGTGAGGTCGCCTGCAGCATTCGCTTCCAAGGCAGCAGTGGATGTATTGCTTGTTCCGTTCTCTTGAGTAAAGAGTAGTTGTGAAGGTGAACCTGAGCCGCTCACCATTGAAAGGACAAAAACAGCAACTAACAGCAAAACTAAAGTAAACAACAAAACGAGATGCTCCCAGTACCCTCCAACAGTTCGTAATTTATTGTAGTTAGCGCTTTCACTAGAGTTAATACTCCAGATTCTTCAAACTAAAAAATTACATAAAATTTTCCACAAACTTAAAAACCCCACTTAAAAATCACACATCCAATGAGAATCGAAAAACAATAATGATGTCACTCAAACTAGTTTCAGTTTAAAGCAACAGAATAAAAACTAATGAAATACTAGTCATTCTAACCAAACTGAATGCTATTCCTATGTAAACAACGCTTGTATTTAGAAAAATGTATGCAGACCTATTTGGCCTTAATGCAACAATGATTTCATGTTATAAATGGTTACTTGAACAAGGCACTATCAATAAAATGTCTACTAAATATGAAAGCACTCCGTATGTAATGGCGTGCAGATACCCAACGAATTTAGCTTTAAACTGTATTAATGTCTTAGAGCATTTAGAAATACACATTATTAAATTAACACTATCATGCTTATGTGTATAGTGAAGTTTATGTACAATTATGACATAATTTAAGATGTCCGGAGAATTTCATTTAGTAACATTGCTATCTGTACTATTGTTGACAACATGTATGGCGAACTAGGATCTCGTAGTTATATGACTAATGTAGTTTGTAATTGTGTAACATGGTAACCATTTATAATATGAAAACATTGTTGCATTAAGGCCAAATAGGTCTGCATACATTTTTCTAAATACAAGCGTTGTTTACAAAGGAATAGCATTCAGTTTGGTTAGAATGACTAGTATTTCATTAGTTTTGATTCTGTTGCTTTAAGCTGAAACTAATTTGAATGACATCATTATTGTTTTTCAATTCTCATTGGATGTGTGATTTTTAAGTGGGGTTTTTAAGTTTGTGGAAAATTTTATGTAATTTTTTAGTCTGAAGAATCTGGAGTATTAACTCCAGTGAAAGCGCTAACTGCAATAAATTACGAACTGCTGGAGTGTACTGGGAGCCTCTCTTTTTGTTGTTTACTTTGGTTTTGCCATTAGTTGTTATTATTGGGGTCTATATTAGAACAACGAATATTTAACAGTTTGAATCACTAAAGGTCGACCTTTAGTGATCGAACTGTTAAAACATTGAATATTCAGAAAAAAAAATAAAAGCAACAACAAAAAAAAAACTAAACGGTGTAGGCAAGCCCCCCTGCACCTCCCCCCACACCCCTGCTACTTAAATATACCAACTCCGAGACCTTACTACATTGAAGTAAATGGAAATCTCCCCTTATGGAGATTTCCGTTTACTTGTTCCGATGTTCTGCAGTTTCGCTATTCTCGTGTCGACAATGTCAGATTCGACATTTTCGGCTTTTGAGAATTTAATGTAGACCCCGTATTATTGTACGTGTTATATGTGCACAAATATTTGTATTAATCTATGTATTTACAGTATACTGACAAAGTACTGGGTCACATCAGAGGCTTGGGAGGTCATTGTTAAGAAACTGAGAACTGTTGTAAAGCTTGGCATTGAATACCATGAGTTCAGGTTATGCTATAAGAGAATAACTATGTAAAGATAACCATGTCAGCATCCAGAATGCATTATAAACTGAATGTTTTACTGTGCGCATTAAGAAATGGATAGATTGGCCCAAACTCTGGACTGATATGTGTACTTTTTTTTTTTATTCCTGGGGAAATGCTATTCAGAAGTGGAGACATATAAGGAAACAGTTTTAGTGGCACAACAGGCTATCTATTGTCATGCAAAGCTGACGAAATAGTTGAATCTACCCAAGCTGGAAATGTGAGACTGTAGCCCACTGAAGGAGGGGAGATGGGAGGAGTAACCTGGCCAGGAATTGAAACTTGCAAAACTGCTCCTTGTGAAAAGTCTTTTTTATCTCAGTAATTTGTTGACACTTTTGCAAGTTTCTTTCAGAGAATGTGTAGTACATCAATAGGAACAACATTTATAAAACTCAGCACATACCAGTCAATGACACATTAGCTGCAGAGTGCAGACTCTCAGACTTGGCAGTTTTTTCAGGTGTTCCATTCTAAGTGAATGGAAGTCTAGTCTGACAACAAATGGTAGGGCTATTTGTTCTCAGAGTCTGTGCATTGAGACAGAGTTAACTTTCCAAAGGAATCACAATGTCTGTCCCCATGAGGGCAGAGAAGAGTAAAAACAAAATAAAATTAGGAATGAGTACTTATTTTGCTGCAGGCAGCTTTAGGAGGTGCAGTAAATCATGGTAAGATAAAAAATATATGTTTTTTTCATTGTTTGCCCATAGTAGTCCTTTAAAGACATATGTTAATTACCATATGTAATTAAATGAGCACCAATCAAGAACAACAATGAATAAAACAGTTAACTCAATGTGCTAGAATTCATGCTTAAACACAGTCCTCAACTAATCTACAATAATACAAAACTATATATATATATATATATATATATATATATATTTACACACACACACACACACACACACACACACACACACACACACACACACACATTTAAGGACTATGCATTTTATATACAGACAATGAATCACATAAGTAATATTAGTAAAATGTGTATAAAAATATATGTATGCAAAAAATGTATCTATATAGAAACAATCCTAAAAACCTAACCTAAAATACTAATATTACAAAATTCTCAAACTCCATCTACTGGGCAAGGTGGATACTACACCTCAAAGTTTGGCAGCCCTAAGTTTTAATACAGGGGCTGCTGATAAGAGTTTAGTTCATGCCTGGGAATCTATTAGCCTCAAGCACAATCTGCCAAAATAGTTCCCTATATTCAATATTGAGCTTCCATGGTCCCCCTCTTATATCCTTAGATACCACTTCTAATATAAAAAAGCATTATGACAAATCATACTATGTCTATAAAGGGCATTGTTAGAATTGTTAATCTCATATACATGCTCGTAAATTCTTTTACGAAGCTTCCTTTCGGTTTTGCCCAGATAATATCCATTACAGGCCTTGCATAAGACTAAATAAATAATCCCATTGGTGTCACAGGTGGCATATCCTTTACATGTAAGTGTTCTATTTCTTGCAGGTAATTGAACCTTGTCTCCATTGAAGACATAGGGACACTGGGAAAAGTGTCCACCTTTGTAAGTACTCTTCCTACTTCACCCATACAAATTTATATCTGGGGATATAAGTGGGGGACCACGGGAGCTCAATACTGAATATAGGGAACTATTTTGGCAGATTGTGCTTGAGGCTAATAGATTCCCAGGCATTGCATTGTGTTAAAACTTAGGGCTGCCAAACTTTGAGGTGTAGTATCCACCTTGCCCAGTAGATGGAGTTCGAGAACTTTGTATTTTAGGTTAGGTTTTTAGGATTGCTTCTATATAGATACATTTTCTACATGCATATATTTATTATACACTTTTTATAAATATTATTTGTTATGTGATTCATTGTCTGCATATAAATGCATAGGTTTTAAATGTGTGTATATATATATATATATATATATATATATATATATATATATATATATATATAGATTTGTATTATTGTACATTAGCTGAGGTCTGTGTTTCTAAGCATGAATTCTAGCACATTGAGTTAACTGTTTTATTCATTGTTTTTGATTGGTGTTCATTTAATTACATAGGGTATTTAAAATCTGTGTTTAAATTATGGTTTGCATCTGATGAAGTCTGTCTTATGATGAAAACGTATTTGGATCTTGAGCGTTAATGTGTTTTTTCTTCGTGTTTGTAACATCTGTGTTGTGGATTAATAAACTGTGTACATTGTGGTTGGAGTACTAGTCGTCTTTTCTAAGTGTCGTTTTTGGTGCGGTTACTTTTTTGGCACTTTTCTTCTCATTTCATTGATTCATTGAGGAACTCTGCTTAACATGAATTGGGAGTTTATTCCAGAACTGCTGCAGTCTCTAGGAGATATCTCTGTCTCTCCGGCATGTTCTGTTTAAGGCACAGGCAGATTGAGATCCCTAGAGTGAGTTACTCTTGTCCCATTTGATATGCGGATGTGCAGCATTTCCATTAAGGCAGGGTCAGAGATTGCTCTGTGGCCCAGGGATTTCAGTCTTTCTATTTTAGTCAAGTTTTGGAGTCCCTGAATTCTCTTGGTCAGAAACCTTTGTGGTTTCTCTAGCTGCTGCAGGTGTCTGGTGAGGTACAGCCAAAAGGGAACATTGTACTCTATTATTGGTCTCATGAGAGTGGAATACAGAGGAGTTATAAAATCCTTGGTCTTGGATGCGATGCCCTTACTTATGAGGTGTGCAGCGTAAAAGGCATTCCTTACCCCTGTGGACACATTTCTCCAAGTCTTTTGGGTTTCTAATACCATGATGGGAATGGACCCAATTCCTAAGTCAAAGTATGATTAAAGTTAATGAAATTAGTATTGTTTCAATTTTTGAAGTTAGCCAAAAGTGCTTTTCGCAGCACCCGCAATGAGCCTAGTAATGACTCATGCAATTTGTACAGAGTTACATGTATCGATTACATATCTAAGTACAATTGTAAATTCTCCCCAGCTGGAAGAGTTTTTTGATATTAACTGACTGGGGGATTGTGTCAAAAGCCCTGACTAAGTCAAGATGGGCAGTATGTACTGCTTTGCTTTCCTCCAGGTCTTTGGTGACATTCCCAAAGAAGTCCACCAGGTTTAGTAAGCATGATCTACATTTAACAAATCCAAAATATTGCACGATACCTATACGAATCAATCAAAGGAGGTTAGAAAGGATTGGGAGGCTAGATTAGATAAGTAATTCACATAGAAACAAAGGGGGAATACACATATGGCTCCCAAATATGCAACAAAGTCTAGAAGAGTTAGGATCTTTCTTGAAAGTGTTTAAACAGGGATTTTTATACCTAAAGTGGACTCCAAAGAATTTTTCCTCAGGTAGGCAGCAAATGCTGGAGATGTGATGGAGAAGAAAGAGGTAATTAGGAATATATTTTTTCGGAATGTAATGAGTGGCAGAGTTTAAAAATTCCCTGCAGACTACACTATTAGAAATACTGGGTGAGCATACTGGTATAACTAAGGAATTATTTTTTGAGCTATGACACAGAATTGAAATAACTTAGATATAGTAAGGCCTTGCTGAGTCTAATTACGGAGGCTGCCAAAAAGCAATTGCTAGAAAATGGAAAATTAAACTCTAAACCAGCTGTACTAGAAGTAGTGAATATAGTAAGAGAGAGAAAAAAATGGAACTGGGATCTTTAGAAAAGCTTATGAGCAAATTACATAGAAAACATGGTAATCATGGGAGCAATACATGCAGAATAATGTTTTAGAGGAAGAATGAGGTTTACAAGAAGGCAGGATTTGAATGAGCTATGTAATATTTGACTGACAATGACTGGATAGACTATAAGTGATGTATAATATTTGCAATCAAAAATATGTCAATATGGTTGGTTTTCATTTATATAAATGTATGATTGCCTATGTCATATGTGATAATTTAGTAAAGATGTTATAAATATGCTTCTTGTTTAAAAATGGAAAATGTTGGAACAATTAATTCAGAAAAATGGTTTGGAGGAGGAATGAGTTTTAAGAGAAGGCAATCACCTGAATAATTATAATAATGTTGCTTAGATTATAATATATAACAATATATGTGATGTATACTACTTGTAAATGTAAACGTGTCAATATGGTTTGATTGCTTTTATTATAAGCGTAAGTTTGCCTTTTTCACTTATGATAATTTAGTAAAGGTGTGTAAAAAAATCTGTACAACCGTATCAGTGGCTGCATTGAGGCTGCTCTTCCTACCAGAAGTAAGCCCGGGACTAGCCCCAGCAAGAAACTGCCTTGGTGACAAACCAAATTAAACAGGATATACAGCAAAAGGAAAAATATGGCAAAAGAAGTAAGGGTAATTACCATTAAGATAAAAAAAATCTCTCATCAAACTAAATAGGCAACCAAGAGGGCTAATTAGGTCAAGCAAAGCAAACTTTGAAGTTCTGATAGCCGCCCAGGTGAAATATAACTCTAAAGCTTTCTTCAGCTAGGTTGGAAATACCAAGAGGAGACACAGCAATGTGCAGAACTGGTGGTTAATGGTGCTACATTCACCAAACCTGGCTATATAGCGAACAAATTCAGTTCTAACTTTACCCCCGCCCCACTCACCCTAACCATCCCGCCAAAAATACCTTAAGCATAACCCCTCCAATTATAATTAGAATGACTCCTTGCAAGCATTTGTGCTGAGAAATCAGAGAATAAACTGTGTTTTGGACATTGGCTCATGGTTGTTGTGCTTATCTGAAAACCATGGAAAGAAATATCATGAAAATTATCAACAAGGACATAGGAGACCTCCAGACAATGTATCAATCCCAGTTTAGCTTTGTCAAAGGAAGGTCATGTTCACTGAATCTGGTGGAATTCTTTAAAAAGGTCACTAAGGCAATGGATGAGGGGAAAATAGTGCATACTGCCTACCTAGATCTGGCTAAAGCATTTGATACAATAACCCCCCAGACATTGTCAACAAACTTACAGAACTTAGTATAAACCATTTTAGAACACACTGAATAACTAGCTGTCTCACTGATAGGACCCAGGAGGTTACAACTGGTGTAGCCACCTCCACAAAGAGGGCAGTCGCCAGTGTAATCACTCAAAGTTCTGTACTAGGCCCACTCCACTTGGGTATCTAATTTTCAGATGTCAAAGCTAATGTCAAAGGCCTCTGGCTAACCAAATTTGCAGATGACTGCAAACTGGGAGCAGGCACTGAATTCCCCCAAGATGAGAACACCATTCAGGAAGGTCTAACACAGACAAATGTTTGGTGCCAAAGCCACGGTTTAAAACGATGTCATCAGTAAAACACCTTAAAAATTCCTTGTTGGTCAGATCAGGCCAGTAAAATACCCTTAAAATTCCTCATTGGTCAGCTCCGACCACAAGCTAATCACCCTAGATATCCACATCCCGCCCCACCCCCCCATTAGGGAAACCACTGTAAAAGATTTCTCCAAAGCCAACTTCATGCTTCTCAAGACTGAAGTGGCAAACTTCACGACACCCATGCAGATGGACAATAGAGATACGACTGCTGAATCCTACACAAATGCACTTTATAAGCAATTACACGAGTGCATGAATCATGCTATCCCTAACAGAACCAAGATGCTATCCTCCAAAAAAAGGAAGCCAATCTGGTGGTCCCCTGCCATAAACAAACTCTACAACAGAAGAAAGAAACTGTTGCAAAAAAGAGTAAAATCCCATGATTGGAGGAACTCTCTGGTCAGCCTCAGTAAGAAGATGAGATCCCTCATAAAATTCTCCAAAGCTAGTTATGAAAACAAAATCACCACTGATCCTAAAGACAGCTACAAAGCATTCTATAGCTATGTCAAGAATCTCAATGACAACACTCAGATCTGCTCTGAGTTACAGCACAATGGCACTAAATATACAAAACCAGCTGATATTGCCAACATCCTGGCAGATAGGTTCAGTGCTAAGTTTACCCCCCTCTCACCCCCTAAAGGGCCCATCTCTATACCGGAAGAATGCAAAGTTCCTGTAATCACGGCTGCATAGATAAAAACCACACTCTCCAAAGCCAAGAACACAGCATCCATGGGACCTGACAACATCCCAGGCTGCATTCTACACGAATTACAGAACAAACTGGCACCCCACCTAAGTACCATGTTCAGTCATAGCCTCACCTCAGGCTTTGTGCCCAATGAATGGCGCACAGTGATGGTTATTCCACTCCACAAAGGGGGAGCCACCACGGACCCTGGGAACTACCGCCCCATAAGCCTGATGAGCCTGGTCTGCAAGGCCATGGAACGTATCATCATGGAACTTATAAACAAAGACATTGGTAATCTTCAAACTCTGGACCCCCCCCAGTTCGGGTTTGTAAAAGGCAGATCATGTCTCTTAAACCTGATAGACTTCTTTGAAGTAGTCACCAAAGCCGTAGACGAGGGTAAGGTGGTTCACACAGCCTATCTAGATCTTGCCAAGGCTTTCAACACCCTCCCCCACTCTGGAATTATAGATAAACTCACTAAACTAGGTATAAATCCCCTATGTCACAAGATGGGTTTCCAACTGGCTCACTGACAGAACCCACACTGTGAAAGTAGCAGACTCCAAGTCTGACGTCACTGGTCTGAAGTACCACAGGGTTCAGTCCTGGGTCCTCTCCTGTTTGGTATCTACTTCTCTGAAGTACAGGCTAACACAGAAGGTCTTTGGCTAATGAAGTTCACAGATGACTGCAAACTAGGAGCCATAATCGAAACTCCTAATGATGCGGACATCCTACAAAAGGGCCTCACTGAGATAGATGCCTGGTGTCAAAGCCATGGCTCAAGTTCAATGCCAAAAAGTACATTGTCATCCCCTTTGATAAAAACTATGTACCCATGAACTACCACATAGGCAGTAGTCTACTTAACACCGAATGTATGATAAGAGACCTTGGGACACAGGTGGACAGTAGTCTCTCCTTTGATAATCACATCACTACAGTAGGCAGGAAATCCTTTTATGTGGCACACCTCATCACAAAAGATTTCTCATCCAGGAAAAAAGAGGTCATTGTTCCCCTCTACTCGTCACTCATTAGACCCATTATAGAGTACAACGCCCCTTTTGGTATGTACCTCACAAGACATCTACAACAACTGGATTACGGGTCTCAAACAGATGTCCTACGCAGACTATCTCAAAAAACTCCAGCTTTACTCCATTGCATATCACCTACTCAGAGGCGATCTCTGCCTAACATACAAAGCTATGTCAAACCTAGAGCTGTTGGACATTCTCCACTTAAAGAAATCCCACTCCCTCCAAGCTACATGGTCTATGGACCTAAACCTTGTCACCACAATAAACAGAACATGCTGGAGGGATAGATTCCTGTCCCATAGACCTCCCATACTCTGGAACAAACTACCTATTTAGATCAAACAAAGCTCCTCATTAGCACTCTTCAAGAAAAATCTTGATGATTGAATGGGAAATAGGAAATTCACCCCGGGGATCACTTCTGTGGCTCTGCTCGACAGGGGCACAGGAAAATAATTTTCTTGGGTGGCGAAAGCCAGGGTACCTTTTTGGCTAGGCTTATATAGGCCTTAGGGCCAATAGCCTAGTACCTACCTATGAACCTATAAAAGTTGAATCACTTTGTTAACTTGTTAAGGATCTGTGAACTCATGTAAATAATAACCTAGCCTTCAACTAATATGTGCCTGAGGTAGTAAGAGCTTTCTGTGCTGCTCAACTTATAAGCAAAGGCATGGCATCTAGGTCAAGTGAGGTCATCATACCACTGTACTCAGCCATCATCAGACCCATCATAGTATAATGCTCCTTTGGTATGTACCTGACCAGACACATCCAGCAACTGGAATGTCCACAAACGTTTTTCTTACAAAAAGAATATAGGAAGTAAACACAATGTCCTACACTGATAGCCTTAAATCCATGAATCTTTACATGTATCATACAGTCTTCTGAGAGGAGGCTTTTTTCTGGCATACAAGCCATCCCTGGATCCCATTTTGATGAACCCTTTGCACTTCTGCAAAACAAATGGCACCAGAACGTCCAGATTAAAAGATCTAAATTTTGCTTGGAACAAAAATAGCATATATTGCAGAGAAAAATATGTTTCCCAGAGAATTCCCATTCTCTGAAACAGGCTCCCTATTCATGTGAAGCAGTTTCCTCCATCCCTTTTTTAGAGTAACTTGGACCAATACAAGGGTAATCAGAAATTCACCCCAATCTAGTGTCTATGTCGCTGATAGAGGCAGTCAGTGAATCACCCCCCTATATAAATCAAATTTGTGGGTCACATTTGGGTTGCACTGCTAGACTTATAAGGGCCCTAGTGGACATCAGCCTAGTATACACCTATGAACCTGTAAGTTATAGGAAGTGAATCATGGAAAGATATATGGGAAACCTGCAGTATTAGCAAGCTGGTTTATGCAACAGGCTGTACTCGCTATTGGTAGTCACAGTGTTGTATGTCATCACTCTTGTTGGCATTGTGTTATCCATCTGTGACACTGATACAGAGGACTGCTACTCTACTATTTTATGGACAGAGTCATCATCCAGGAGCTGGTTAAGATGTATCACCCTCATTTGCAAGCTCAAAATATAACTAGAGTACCTATCCCTGTAGATTGCAAGATATATGTGACTTTGTGAATACAAGCTGCAGGGACCTTTCAGTCACCAACAGGGATGCAGTGGGTGTATCACAGGTATCTGCCTAAAGGGTACTGTTCCAGTTCCTCATTGACATGCTCCAGCATGTGGGGGAGCATATGTGGTTTCCTCAAAACAGAGGAGACAGCCACATCATAAGGAAGAAAGTATATTACCCCAAGAGTTTTCACTCCATCAGCAATGTGTCTACAGGGCATCCAGGCAGTACCCATGATTCCTCCATATGGCACATATGCAACTTATATCAGAGGTTTGTGTCAGAATGGTTTTACCTCTTCTTATGGTCAAAAATTAGATTTAAATATTTCCTTAGGCCCATTAATGTGACTTGATTGCTTTCCCATATTGTCATGAAGTAGTGTATATTTTCTCTGTGCTGGTCTATTTCCTCGGGTTCCTATCACGTAGTCAAACTTTTACAAGTTAGAACCGCATATGGTCGAGACCATAAGTTCGAATTTGTAAAAGGTTAAGCATTTGAATGGAAATCTCCATAAGCAGAGGTTTCCATTTTATTCAATGTGGTGCGATCTCAGAGTTGGTATATTTAAGTAGCGGGGTGTGGGGGTGCAGGGGGCCTGCCCCCCCTGCTTACAACAATTTATTTTTTTGTCTGTTCTTTTTTTTTTTTCGTAGTCGATGTTTTGTAACTTCGAACATAATGGTTCGACCATTAAGTGTTCAGAGTTATGGAACTTTGACTATGTGATATAGACCCTATTTCCTCTTCTTAATTCTAGCTGCAGGATTTGCTCCTTCACCATGGGTCCTGTGATTTTTGTGGGCCGGTCTTCTAATTCACAGTAGACTTGGCTATGAATTTACACCTAGCTATATAACAAATAACCTTGGCTGCACTGCACTATAATCCTTACCTGCAGTAGGCATATCGCAGGTGTTCCCAGTATAATTCTAAATCCCAGGGCATATTTTGTAATGGTGAATACTTGACCATATATAAATTACTCTATAACACTTAATAAAAAAAACAAGGAATTCTAATAAGATACTAGTGCATAAATACACTCAAAATCTCATTTCCCTTAGGATTTCACTGCATCTCAATACTACTTTACCCAGCATCATTCTACTTTTATCAGTACATGGGGTTTAAGGCTTCACCCTATATTTAGTAATAAAAATATTGCCTAGCATTGTCAAACATTTATGAGTTTAGACTTCAAATTGTAATGAGAACCTAGTGCACATATGTTTTAGGCATTAATTTTAACAGAGATCATAGAGCATCTAAAAGAAGACCAGGTATAATGCCAGACTCTTCTAACGAAAGCCCTCTGAAACATCACATTTGCTGGCTGCATATGAGATTGTCTCTTCCCATGATGGTTCATAATTTTAAAAAGTCATGGAATTCTAAAAGGCACATGGGTACAAAACCAACTCAAACATGCTATTCTATCCACAAGGATTTCACTGCATCTTAACCCTGATTTTGAAAACAATACAATGCCTTTGTCACCATGTGGGCTTCAAGCCTCACTCGATATTTAGTAGCAGATACTTTCCTTGTTTGGTGAAAGATTCACAATATTTTCACTTTTGTTGTAATGACACCTTAGTGCACACACATTCTGGACCTTTGTTTTACCCTGGCCATTGAGAAGTCAAGCAGCCCCCAGTGGAAACAGAATATAATGCCAGACTATAAAAACCAAAGCTGAGAAAAATACCACATTTGATAACTGTGTAAAAGAGAACATATATCAGTTTCTTTGTAACAGGCCATCATAAAAAAATGAAGAATTCTGATAATGTACTCCGGTGCAAAGCTTACACAAGAATGGTAACCTACCTCCAATGCTTTCACTGCATCTTAATCCTGATTTAAGTGTAGCATACTGGCTTTGTTGGTATATAGAGTTTAGAGCTTAGAGCTTAAGCAATATGCCACAAGAGAAAGATTGCCTTGCCTAGTAAAATATGCTGTTTTTTTTTAAAATTCTGCTATAAAGAGAACTTAGTGCATATATAGTTTGGATATTAGTTGCACCATGCCTTTTAACCAGCTGTTAAGCATCCCTGAATAGAAACCAGGTAAAATGACAGGACTCTGAAATACATTTCTTAGCGGTTCATATCAGCCCATATGTCAGACACTCCATAACGGCATAATAAACAAAACTAGGGAATTCTAGCAATATACTTTAGTACAAAAATACTCCAAAGGATGCCATCCCACACTCATGGATTTCATATCTAAATCATGACTTACACAGCCACATACCACTTTTGTCATCTCAAGGAGTTTAGGTCTCACCCTACATGTAGTAACATAATGATACCGTGTCTGGTGAAGTATTTCTGTTTTCACTTCTGGTAGAAAAACAACTTAGTGCACATACATTCTCAACAATAAAACAATAAAACCAAATGATGACTCAGAAACTGGAACCACATAGAAGTAATTTAATGTTTTGTTTTATTCTAATGAAGTCTTTTGCATTGTCAAGATGAAAGCACTAAATTAAATTACTTCTGTGTGGTTCCATTTTCTGGGTCATCATTTGGTTTTACTGTTTTGCTGTTCTTCGTTATACATTCTCAACAATATTGTTTGCCATCAGGAGAAAAGCAGTTGTTATACTAGATTCTGACAAGAATAGGAATTTGAAATTCAATATTCTCTACCTGTGTTTAAGAAGCTGTATTGCACCTTCACTATGAAAGTTCAAAATGGAAAAAAAAATCAGGGAATTGTAATGTCATTTGGGTCCAAAACACAATCAAGAGTCCTATTTTATCTTCAAAGATTTCTCTATATCTCTCTCCTGATTTGGATGGCAGCATACTGCATTTGCCAGTACATGGAGTTTAGACTTTGCTCACTATGCAGGAACCAAAGTGTTGCCTTGCCTATATGAATATTCATGACTTTTTACTTCTGGTATAACGATAATGAATTGACATATATTCTGGATACTTGTTTCACCAAGCCTCTTGAGCATATGTCATACAGCTCCCAAATGGAAAATAGGTATCTTGCCATACATTGACAATAAAAGCCATCTGAAACACCATATTTGCAAGCTGCGTATAAAAGGACATATGTCAGTTCCACTGGGACAGTTCATAATAAAAAGGGAATTCTAATAAGATACTGGGTATAAAACACACTCAGTAATGCTATTCTATCCCCAAGGATTTCACTGCATCTTAATCCTGAATTATACAACAACACATTACTCTATTCAGGATGTGGAGTTTTAGGCGTTACCTATAGGCAGCATTGCTTTGTCTGGTGAAATAGGACTTTATACTTTTGGTAGTAGGAGACCTTAGCACTTAGATAGTCTGCATATTAGTTTCACCTTGTTTTTAAGTAAGGGTAATGTAGTCCTCTTAATACCCTTCATCATTCTACATACCTTGCTCTGACTCTACTTTTGATTATGATTCTTTCAACATGCTATCTCTGATTTCTACTCTGTATATAATGTGTGTGCATATTGTGTTTTGTTAGTGACTATGCATCTAATGTAACTTATCTATTGCCTTTATATCCCTCAAGCCAACTAGGATATTCATTTTGTATATCATATATGTGCCTATTGCATTTTGGCATTCACTTTGCATATAATGTCATGTATCTATTGTATTTACCCCAGGCTAAGTGTTCTACCCAAGTAGGAACAAGGTATAATGCCAGATGTGACAAGAACAATCCTGAGAAATACCACATTTCCATATGTGTGAAAGAGTTCATACTTCACTTTCCCTATTAGTTTGGATCCTTACTGAAATGTTTGCACTCGAAATGCCGAGTACAAAAAAAAAAAAGAGAAAACCCATAGAAGAGCGAATATCAAAAATCGCTCTTCTAACTAAAACTACTTTTTGCGAAGTTATATATACCAACTCCAAGGTCATCATACCTCAGAAAAAGGGAATATTCTGAGAAATGGCATCTCAGACTTGGTATATGGGAATCTGTTCTTTCGGCCATTCAGTCTTCTTATTTTGGGACACACTCTACTGGGTCCCAAAATTTCAAATGGTTACCTTAAAGTTCATAGCAAAAAAAAAAAAAAATCAGAATATTCTAGATACTTGGATCCATAAAAAATGAGGGGTGCCATTCTGTTCCAAGGATTTCACTATTTCATTGCATCTCAGTCCAGATTTACTCTGCAGTGCTCAGTTTATCAAATACCCATCAATGCACCATTTTTTGACACACCAATCATTAAAAGATACAATTTTAAAACAGTGAGTGAAAAAAAAAAGATTTTTTTAACAGTGGAGAAAAGGGGAAATCCCCCTAAAAAGCCCTCCACCAACTCGCACAATCTAATAGATCAAAGTGAAACACAAGCCAACATTGAACTTTCAAACTTTAACTCCTCAAATACTACTTTCCTGACCTAAGTATTTTTTTGCTGTTTTTACCTGAGAGACCTTCCTTTTCTTACTTCGAGCAAGTTTATACTGCTTTATTACCTGTTTTTTGCATTGTACATTATCTGCACTTAAAGTTACATTTGGTCGAAAGTTTGTTGTTAAATTTAACTGTTGAGGCTACCCACTAAAGTGAGCTAGCCTGTGTAAGTGCTGTATTCTGGACTGTGGTGTAGTTCCTGTGTTGTCCATTGCCTTACTTGGATAGAAGGAAGTTTCTTTGCTCACCAGTGGGAGTGGGGAGCCTTGAGCAGCCTTCTGTCCCTGAAGGAGTGACCTCAGCACAAGAGCTTGTAGTAATTGGTCGTTTTGGACCATTTCCAGCTCTTTTGAAGTTCCCTGTTTAAAATCCGCCCCTGAGCGTTTTTTTTTCTGGCTATACTACTCAGATACAGCTCCTCGTGGTCCTGCAGAGTGGTGCTAGCAGCAGAGAACTGAGGAAAAGCGACTACTTTCCTGATCTAAGTGTTTTTTTGCTGTTTTTACCTGAGAGACCTTCCTTTTCTTACTTTGAACAAGTTTATACTGCTTTATTACCTGTTTTTTGCATTGTACATTATCTGCACTTAAAGTTACATTTGGTCGAAAGTTTGTTGTTAAATTTAACTGTTGAGGCTACCCACTAAAGTGAGCTAGCCTGTGTAAGTGATTTATTACTGTTTTTCCTGCATTTCTGTGTACTTTTTAACCTAAAAAACAAAAATAACAAAAAAAAATATCCTTGTTTTCCAGCCTTTCTCGACTAGTTTAGACCAGTATACAGGCTTTGCTGTATTCTGGACTGTGGTGTAGTTCCTGTGTTGTCCATTGCCTTACTTGGATAGAAGGAAGTTTCTTTGCTCACCAGTGGGAGTGGGGAGCCTTGAGCAGCCTATCTGTCCCTGAAGGAGTGACCTCAGCACAAGAGCTTGTAGTAATTGGTCGTTTTGGACCATTTCCAGCTCTTTTGAAGTTCCCTGTTTAAAATCCGCCCCTGAGCGTTTTTTTTTTCTGACTATACTACTCAGATACAGCTCCTCGTGGTCCTGCAGAGTGGTGCTAGCAGCAGAGAACTGAGGAAAAGCGACTACTTTCCTGATCTAAGTATTTTTTTTGCTGTTTTTACCTGAGAGACCTTCCTTTTTTACTTTGAACAAGTTTATACTGCTTTATTACCTGTTTTTTGCATTGTACATTATCTGCACTTAAAGTTACATTTGGTCGAAAGTTTGTTGTTAAATTTAACTGTTGAGGCTACCCACTAAAGTGAGCTAGCCTGTGTAAGTGATTTATTACTGTTTTTCCTGCATTTCTGTGTACTTTTTAACCTAAAAAACAAAAAAAAATCCTTGTTTTCCCACCTTTCTCGACTAGTTTAGATCAGTATACAGGCTTTGCTGTATTCTGGACTGTGGTGTAGTTCCTGTGTTGTCCATTGCCTTACTTGGATAGAAGGAAGTTTCTTTGCTCACCAGTGGGAGTGGGGAGCCTTGAGCAGCCTATCTGTCCCTGAAGGAGTGACCTCAGCACAAGAGCTTGTAGTAATTGGTCGTTTTGGACCATTTCCAGCTCTTTTGAAGTTCCCTGTTTAAAATCCGCCCCTGAGCATTTTTTTCTGGCTATACTACTCAGATACAGCTCCTTGTGGTCCTGCAGAGTGGTGCTAGCAGCAGAGAACTGAGAAAAGTGACTACTTTCCTGATCTAAGTATTTTTTGCTGTTTTTACCTGAGAGACCTTCCTTTTCTTACTTTGAACAAGTTTATACTGCTTTATTACCTGTTTTTTGCATTATACATTATCTGCACTTAAAGTTACATTTGGTCAAAAGTTTGTTGTTAAATTTAACTGTTGAGGCTACCCACTAAAGTGAGCTAGCCTGTGTAAGTGATTTATTACTGTTTTTCCTGCATTTCTGTGTACTTTTTAACCTAAAAAATCAAAAATAACAAAAAAAATCCTTGTTTTCCTACCTTTCTCGACTAGTTTAGACCAGTATACAGGCTTTGCTGTATTCTGGACTGTGGTGTAGTTCCTGTGTTGTCCATTGCCTTACTTGGATAGAAGTAAGTTTCTTTGCTCACCAGTGGGAGTGGGGAGCCTTGAGCAGCCTATCTGTCCCTGAAGGAGTGACCTCAGCACAAGAGCTTGTAGTAATTGGTCGTTTTGGACCATTTCCAGCTCTTTTGAAGTTCCCTGTTTAAAATCCACCCCTGAGCATTTTTTTCTGGCGATACTACTCAGATACAGCTCCTCGTGGTCCTGCAAAGTGGTGCTAGCAGCAGAGAACTGAGAAAAGCGACTACTTTCCTGATCCAAGTATTTTTTGCTGTTTTTACCTGAGAGACCTTCCTTTTCTTACTTTGAACACGTTTATACTGCTTTATTACCTGTTTTTTGCATTGTACATTATCTGCACTTAAAGTTACATTTGGTCGAAAGTTTGTTGTTAAATTTAACTGTTGAGGCTACCCACTAATGTGAGCTAGCCTGTGTAAGTGCTTTATTACTGTTTTTCCTGCATTTCTGTGTACTTTTTAACCTAAAAAACAAAAATAACAAAATAATATCCTTGTATTCCCACCTTTCTCGACTAGTTTAGACCAGTATACAGGCTTTACTGTATTCTGGACTGTGGTGTAGTTCCTGTGTTGTCCATTGCCTTACTTGGATAGAAGGAGGTTTCTTTGCTCACTAGTGGGAGTGGGGAGCCTTGAGCAGCCAATCTGTCCCTGAAGAAGTGACCTCAGCACAAGAGCTTTTAGTAATTGGTCGTTTTGGACCATTTCCAGCTCTTTTGAAGTTCCCTGTTTAAAATCCGCCCCTGAGCATTTTTTACTGGCTATACTACTCAGATACAGCTCCTCGTGGTCCTGCAGAGTGGTGCTAGCAGCAGAGAACTGAGAAAAGTGACTACTTTCCTGATCTAAGTATTTTTTTGCTGTTTTTACCTGAGAGACCTTCCTTTTCTTACTTTGAACAAGTTTATACTGCTTTATTACCTGTTTTTTGCATTGTACATTATCTGCACTAAAAGTTACATTTGGTCAAAAGTTTGTTGTTAAATTTAACAGTTGAGGCTACCCACTAAAGTGCCTGTGTAAGTGCATTATTACTGTTTTTCCTGCATTTCTGTGTACTTTTTAACCTAAAAAACAAAAAAAATCCTTGTTTTCCCGCCTTTCTTGACTAGTTTAGACCAGTATACAGGCTTTGCTGTATTCTGGACTGTGGTGTAGTTCCTGTGTTGTCCATTGCCTTACTTGGATAGAAGGAAGTTTTTTTGCTCACCAGTGTGAGTGGGGAGCCTTGAGCAGCCTATCTGTCCCTGAAGGAGTGACCTCAGCACAAGAGCTTGTAGTAATTGGTCATTTTGGACCATTTCCAGCTCTTTTGAAGTTCCCTGTTTAAAATCCGCCCCTGAGCATTTTTTACTGGCTATACTACTCAGATACAGCTCCTCGTGGTCCTGCAGAGTGGTGCTAGCAGCAGAGAACTGAGAAAAGTGACTACTTTCCTGATCTAAGTATTTTTGCTGTTTTACATGAGAGACCTTCCTTTTCTTACTTTGAACAAGTTTATACTGCTTTATTACCTGTTTTTGCATTGTACATTATCTGCACTTAAAGTTACATTTGGTCGAAAGTTTGTTGTTAAATTTAACTGTTGAGGCTACCCACTAAAGTGAGCTAGCCTGTGTAAGTGATTTATTACTGTTTTTCCTGCATTTCTGTGTACTTTTTAACCTGAAAACAAAAAAAACCCAAAATTATCCTTGTTTTCCCGCCATTCTCGACTAGTTTAGACCAGTATACAGGCTTTGCTGTATTCTGGACTGTGGTGTAGTTCCTGTGTTGTCCATTGCCTTACTTGGATAGAAGGAAGTTTCTTTGCTCACCAGTGGGAGTGGGGAGCCTTGAGCAGCCTATCTGTCCCTGAAGGAGTGACCTCAGCACAAGAGCTTGTAGTAATTGGTCATTTTGGACCATTTCCAGCTCTTTTGAAGTTCCCTGTTTAAAATCCGCCCCTGAGCATTTTTTACTGGCTATACTACTCAGATACAGCTCCTCGTGGTCCTGCAGAGTGGTGCTAGCAGCAGAGAACTGAGAAAAGTGACTACTTTCCTGATCTAAGTATTGTTTTTGCTGTTTTTACCTGAGAGACCTTCCTTTTCTTACTTTGAACAAGTTTATACTGCTTTATTACCTGTTTTTTGCATTGTACATTATCTGCACTTAAAGTTACATTTGGTCGAAAGTTTGTTGTTAAATTTAACTGTTGAGGCTACCCACTAAAGTGAGCTAGCCTGTGTAAGTGATTTATTACTATTTTTCCTGCATTTCTGTGTACTTTTTAACCTAAAAAACAAAAAAAAACAAAAAATATCCTTGTTTTCCCGCCTTTCTCGACTAGTTTAGACCAGTATACAGGCTTTGCTGTATTCTGGACTGTGGTGTAGTTCCTGTGTTGTCCATTGCCTTACTTGGATAGAAGGAAGTTTCTTTGCTCACCAGTGGGAGTGGGGAGCCTTGAGCAGCCTATCTGTCCCTGAAGGAGTGACCTCAGCACAAGAGCTTGTAGTAATTGTTCGTTTTGGACCATTTCCAGCTCTTTTGAAGTTCCCTGTTTAAAATCCACGTTTGTGCGGCTTTGCGCAATTGTGGGCATAGCGCAGCACCGGTTAAACAGGCTTAAACTATTCCTGGCTCCGCCAAGTCTGCACTTCAATTTTTCCCTTAAGAAAGCTCTACTTTCAACAAAATCAGTCTATTCACTTTATCATAAGCCTAGCACTTGCTCCTAAAACCTTTCTTTTAAGTGAAGCACCCTTAAACTAACGTAAGCACTACATCCACCTACAACCCATGCTAATTCCACTTCCCTTCAAAGTCCTCTCTCTGACCCAGTTACACATCACCCCCTTATACTATTCTGGCATGTCGAGTGGTATATTACTGACGTCCTCTCCAGTTCAGCTGGTTAATCTGGGAATCCTGAGACAATGTTACAATTGTCTCATGTACACAGACAACCCTCTCCTCCTCCCAACAAACACAAACACATGTGAGAGATGCAACTATATAGCCAAACTGGAGGCTGAACTCTCTCAACACAGGACTAGCAAGACCAGACAGGAGGAGAAGATAACCACACACACAACAAACCCAGTCTCACATAAACCAACCACAATTGCAAACCAAACACATAGTAACACAAAGACATACTCGGAGGCTCTAATAAAAAACTTACTGAAACAACAGAGGCTCCCAAAGCAGACATCCAAGAAAACACCACCTCAAAACTCTGCACAAGCAACACATAGTACATAAAGTCAGTGTGCCAAACAATCACAGCCCTTAAGGCAAAACACCATGCCTGATACACTAGTAATAGGTGACTCTATAGTCAGACACACTGACGTCCCACTTACCAGGCTGAACAAAGAGAGGGTAACGGTGAGCTGCCTGTCAGGAGCTAGGATCCGCCACATAACACACGCACTCAGGTCACTCCAAAGCAAGTACAAATATGACTCCGTCATTGTCCATGCCGACGTGAATGACCTGAGACGTACCTCCTTGGACTACATGAAAAGAGACATAGAGGAGCTCTCTGATTATGTAGCCCAGGCCGGTATGACCCTGACCCTGAGCAGCATCTTGCCCTCACCAAGAATGATGTCACAATACAAAGACAAGATGATCAGCTTTAATAATTGGCTCAATTACTGGTGTCATTCTAGGGGGATCCAATGTCTGTCTGCTTGGGATGACATGCTGGATAAGCCACGCTGCTTCGCAAGGGACGGCTTGCACCTGTCACCACTGGGCTTCCGGATATTGGCTAAGGCTCTTGCCACCCCCATAGTGCCTTTTTTAGGCAAGGCTCAAAAGACAAACCCACCACCTTAGAAAACAATAAAGGAAAAAAACTAAGGGTAATGCTGCTCAATGCCAGAAGTCTAAATCTCAAGATGCTGGCTCTCGAAGCTCTCCTCAGTATGGAGAGCATCGATGTCTGTGCAGTAACTGAAACCTGGTTCAAGGCTCCTGAGAGCACCCCAGCCCTACCAGGTTATACCTCGTATCATGCATTTTGGCCCCAAAACCTGGGCCGAACCACAAAAGGAGGGGGAGTGTCCATATTCATTAAAAACACCCACACCTCCAGGTTAGTGGCAATGCACGAAGCATCGGAGACCATCCATGTGCAACTAACCGTAGGCAAAACTGCTGTACAACTTGTAGCATGCTACAGACCACCCTCACAATCTCAGGAACTCCATTCAGCCTTCCTGAAGACACTGGAGGATATGAATGTCTCACCAAATACCATCATATTGGGAGACTTCAACTACCCAAACATAGACTGGGTGCATTACTCAAGCCCCAACACCCTAGCCCAAAGGTTCCTGGAATTCATCAACTCAAATGTGATGGAACAACTAGTCACCTCCCCCACAAAGGGGAAATAATATACTTGACCTGATCATTACAAACATGGGGACAAAATGCTCAACACTGGAAGTATACCCCTCACTAGTGAGATCAGACCATAAACTAATAACCCTAGATATTCATATCCCACCTCCACCCCCAGCACAAAAGACCACAGTGAGAAACTTCTCAAAAGCCGACTTTACACTCCTTAGGACTGAAATGGTATCCTTCAAGCCCCCTGGGCCAGTGGAAACCACATCCCACACTGCTGAATCCTTCACAAATGCTTTCTACGAGCATCTCCAAGAATGCATGGATCATGCAATCCCAAATAAAACCAAGACCCTTTCCACCAAAGGCAGGCATCCTATCTGGTGGACCCCAGCCATAAACAAACTTTATAACAAGAGAAGGAAGCTACTGCAAGACAGAGCAAAATCCCATAAAGGGAAGGCATCCCTGATCAGCACTAGCAAAAACTACGTTCTAATAAAATCATCAAAGGCCAACTTCGAGAGAAAAATCGCTAAGGACACTAAAGATAATCACAAGGCCTTCTTCAGTTATGTTAGAAACCTGGGTGGAAACCCTCAGATATGCGCAGAGTTAGTTCATAACGGCAAAAAATACACTGAACCCACAGATATTGCCAACATACTGGCAGACAGGTTCATTGCAAATTTCTCCCCTCCCTCTCCCCCAAAAGATGAAATAAATATCTCAGCTGAATGCAACCTCCCTGAAATCTCAAATGTTCAGGTGAGAGCTGCCCTCAGCAAAGCTAAAAATACAGCATCCATGGGACCTGATGGTGCCCCGGGTTGCATGCTACGTGAACTCCTAGAGGAGCTAAACCCGCACATAGGAACACTGTTTAATCTTAGCCTTGCTACAGGATACGTCCCTGAACACTGGTGTACAGCTACAGTGGTCCCACTCCACAAAGGTGGCACCTCTACAGACCCTGAAAACTACCGCCCCATAAGCTTGACCAGCCTGGTCTGCAAAGCTATGGAAAGGATCATTATGGAACTCATAAACAAAGACATCGGGGACCTACAGACAATTGACCCTACCCAGTTCGGCTTTGTAAAAGGCAGATCCTGTCTTTTAAACCTGGTGGACTTTTTTGAAACAGTCACTAGAGCCATCGATGAAGGCAAAGCAGTTCATACAGCCTACCTGAATCTGGCAAAAGCCTTCGACACAATACCCCACTCAGGCATCATAGACAAGCTCAACAGCTTAAATGTAAACCCATTTGTCACAAGATGGGTTGCAAACTGGCTAAAGGACAGAACCCACAAAGTCAGAATAGCTGGAGCTATGTCAGACTCTAAGCCAGTCACAAGTGGAGTCCCACAGGGCTCTGTCTTGGGACCCCTCTTGTTCGCCATTTATTTCTCAGATGTGCAGGCAAACATAGGGGGGTTGTGGCTGACAAAGTTCGCAGACGACTGCAAACTAGGCGCCATAGTCGACACACCAGCTGACACATGCATCCTCCAGAAGGGCCTCACAGAAACAGATGACTGGTGCCAGAGTCATGGCCTTAAACTAAATGCCAAAAAATGTATAGTCATCCCCTTTGGAAAAAACAAAGTACCCACAAATTACCACATAGGTGGTAATCCATTAAGTACGGAAAAAGTAATCAGAGACCTGGGTACCCAAGTTGACAGTGACCTCTCATTTGACACCCATGTCGCCAAAGTGGTTAGAAAGACCTTCTACCTTGCCCACCTTATCATGAAGGGATTCACATCCAGATCAAAGGATGTCATTGTACCCTTATATTCCTCCCTTATCAGGCCTATGATTGAGTACAATACCCCATTTGGTATGTACCTCACCCGGCACCTGCAGCAGCTGGAGAGACCCCAAAAGTACCTTACCAAGAGGATCAAGGGTCTCCAGCATATGTCATATGCTGCCAGACTGAAAAAGCTCCAGCTCTATTCAGTAGCATACCGCCTGCTCAGAGGTGATCTGTGCCTTACATACAAGGCCGTGTCCAATTCAGAATTAATGGACATGCTCCACCTCAAAAAATCAAAATCCATCAGAGCCACGAGAGCTAAAGATCTAAACCTCAGCACAAATATGAATAGGACATGCTGAAGGGACAGATTCATAACCCAGAGGCTTCCCGCACTCTGGAACAGGATACCTGTCCATGTTAGGCAGAGCCCCTCACTGACTCTCTTCAAGAGAAATCTGGACGAATGGATGGGTGATTGTAGGTTTACCCCGGGGGTCATCTCTGTGTCATTGCTAGATAGAGGCACAGTAAACTAAATTTAATTTAAATTGTACACTTTTGTATCATTACATGGGGTGGTGAAAGCCACATACACTTTGGCTAGGCTTATAAATGCCCTAGGGCAGATAGCCTAGTACTATACTATGAAACTATGAAAGTAAAAAAAATGAAAATGCATAAGTATGTCTCAGTGCACTGCTGTTATCATGGAATTTATTCCTCGCCTTATATGCAGTAGCATACATTTTTCCTTACTTTGTGAAACATTTCTGGATTTGTACTTGTGGTGTAATGAGAATGCTCTGAACACATATTCTGGGTATCCATTGTACCCTGCTTTTTGAGAAGAGGTCAAATAGCCCCCAGGTGGAAACTAGTAATGCTGTCAATCTGGGACAACAAAAGCCCTCTGAAACATGGTATTTACTAGCTATGTGTAAGGTCATATGCCAATTTCCCTGTGTTAGTCAATAACAAAAAAAAAATCAAGGAATTCTAAGACAAGTAGCTACACTACCCTAAAGAAAGCTATTGTAACCATTTCACTGCATTTCAGTCCTTACTTGCACATCAGCACACTGCCTTAATCAGCACATGGAGTATGGTACTGACTATGTATGCAGCATCAGAAACATTTTCTTTGCTGGTGAAATGTTTATTTGTTTTTCCAATTCTTGTGCAATGGGAGCACTGCACACATATGGTATACTTTTGTTTTACCATGCATTGGCAGAAGTCAAACTGCTCGCATTGGAAACTGGATGTAATGTCAGGCTATGGTACCAAACATTCTCTGAAACACAATTGCAAGCTCTATATTAGGGGTTGTAGACCAGTTCCACTACGGCAGTTCATAATAAAAATTCAGGGAATTTTAATACGGTACAGCGTCTTCTGTGTGGAGACATGCGTGAATGGGCGTACCTTCATTGAAGGTTGTCCGTCAGGGCTGGCAAACTCGACATGTAAAAAAATCTACTGCCAATCATTATCGGACCGGAGTTCCGCTGTGGCGACCCCTAACCGGGAAAAGCCGAAAGACACAAACAAACTTGGGTTGAAAACACGCTTAATAATGGTACTCTGCCCCATGGATTTTACTGTATCTCAGTCTTGATTTTCATAGCAACAGACTCCATTTGTTAAATATGGAGTTCAGACTTCACCCTTCATGCAGTAACAGAAATACTGCCTTGAATAATTTAATTAATGTATTATTATTTTTTACTTCTTTTGTAATGTAAACTTTGGGCAGATATATTCTGGATGTTATTTCACCCAGCCTGTTGAACAAAGGTTAGACATTCCTAAGTCCAACTGTGACAGTTGTTTAGTTGCTGTATGTCAGGTATTGGGGATTTGTGAACTTATGTGGACAGTGACCTAACTTTTGACCAACATGTATTTATTGTTGTGAGAAAGTTCTTCTGTTCTGCACAGCTTATAAACAAAGGGATTGTATCTAGATCTAGGGATGTAACTGTCCCCTTTTACGCAGCCCTCATTAGACTAATCATTGAATATAATGCCCCCTTTGGCATGTATCTGCCCAGATGCATGCAGCTGGAATGCCCATGAAGATACCTTACTAAAAGGATACAAGGTCTAAGCAACATGTCCTACATGGACCAACTCAAAGCCCTGTCATAACACTTGGTATCCTACAGACTGCAAAGAAATGAATTGTGTCTGATATATAAGGCATCCTCTGACCTATTGCTGATGGTTTTAACTGCACATCAGCAAATCAAATGGCATCAGAAATACTTAGTCTAGGGATCTAAACCTTTTCTGCAACATCAACAGAACCTTTTGGAGGGGCTGGTATATTTCACAGAGAATACTGCTGCTGCTGTGGAACAGACTCCCCATCCATATAAAACAAAGTTCATCCCAGTCATTTTTCAAGTGCAACTTATATCTATGGATGGGAAACAACATTTTCTCTAGGAGTGTCCACCGTACTACTAATGGACACAGGCAGCTCTCCTCAGTGCTTTATACCATGCATGGGTCCTTTCAAATTACCTACGGTATGATACCAATTATTCTTATTATAGGAAGTATATAGTTATCAACCATGGAATGGATAACACCAATCTATAACCAAATGATATAGATTATTTTGAGTACAAGAAGAGAATATGGCTAGACTTGAAATGGCTCACAAGGGTAGTTACCCTAGTAATTACATATGAACCTATGAGCATAATGCCAGTCTGTGGCAACAAAACCCACTGAAGCACTGCACTCTCTAGCAGTTTATAAGAAAGTATATGCCAGTTCCTTTATGAGATGATAATCATCATCATCATCGACCCAATTTTCCCCATTTCCTACATGGGCTCACATCAACTGTCACCATCTCTCGTGATACCTTCTTCTACTGTCATGCCGGACTGCTGCAGGTCTTCTCTAAAACAATCCATCGAGCTCTTTGCTGGATGCCCTCATTGCCTCTTGTCTTCTTTCTGTCCATCTTAAATCTTCTTCACCAGATTGTCTTTTGTTTTCCTGCACATGTGCCCATACTATCATAGTCTGTTTTCTTTGACATTCTCTGCATTTGGAGCTACTTGAGCTTCTGCTCTGGTGTCCTCATTTCTTCATCTGTCCCATAGTGTGCTTCCTACCAACCCATCTCAAGTACTTCCTCTCCATCTCATCTAGGATTGTCAACTTCTCTGCCTTCACTGGCCAGGTTTCTGTGCCATAGAATAGCACCGTTCACAACACTGTTTCATACACCTTACTTTTCATCTTCATTGTCATTCTTTTGTCACACACTACCCCTGACACATTGTGCCAGTTGGTTGCTGCCCTCTGATTTTACCTTTGACCTCCTCATTCAGGCTTCCCTTCTCAATGATCCCCTTCCAGGTACCTGAAGTTAACTTGTTTCTCTATTTCCCTTGTATCACAATTCTCAGCTTCTGAATTCCCACATTTGCTGCCATTGCATCTCAGTTATCCCCTTTCCTTTGCTGAAGTTCTTGTTCAAAGTCTGTCTGTAATGCCACATTGTATTCATACAGTAACATTTTTGATCAGTCCCTTGCAACCTGTCTACTAATGTAATTCATCAGCAATTTGAACAGCACTGGGCTCAGAGCTGAACCATGATGCACACCCACTCCCCCTGGGAGCTGCTCTGTGAGACCAAACACTGTTCATACTTGTGTCATTGGGTCCATGTACATTATCCTTATGAGATATTGTAATGAAAAAAATTCAGTGAATTTTGAAAATATTCTTGAGTACAAAACATACACAAAAATGCTATTCTATGTCCCAAGGATTTCAATGTCATGCACCACCTTTGTCATACATGTAGTTAAATCCACCATAAGAGCAGTAACAGAACTGCTACCTTGCCTGGTGAAATATTTATGATTTTTGTTTTACTTCTTTAAAGAGAACTTAGTTCACATATATTCTGGACATGAGTTTCAACCTACCTTTTAAGCACAAGTCAAACAGTCACCAAGTGGAAACTAGACATAATGCTAGACTGCAATGAAAAAAATCTCTCAGAAACACTACATTTCTTAGCTCTGTATAAGAGACAATATGTGAATTCTACAATGACAGTTCATAATAAAAAATCTCAAGTTATTCTAGTAAGATGTTTGAGTAAACAACTACAATAAAATGCCATTGTGCTCTAAAGATTCCATTCCATCTCAGTGATGATTTACAGACACACACTGTGTTTGCCAGTATATGCAGGTTATGCCTTATCCTACACGCAGTGACATAAACGTTGCTTTGCGTGGTAAAATATTTGACTTTTTTACTATAGAGAAAATTTATCTCGCATATCTTTATCTCACAAGGCTTTCTTTAGTTATGTTAGGAACCTGGGTGGGAATTCCCAGATATGCTCAGAATTAGTCCAAAATGACAAAAAATACACCGAACCCACAGACATTGCCAACATCCTAGCTGACAGGTTCAGCGCAAACTTCTCCCCCCCTCCCCACCAAAAGGGCTAATATCTATCCCAGCAGAGTGCTGCTCCCCTGACATCTCAGATGCTCAGGTAAGAGCTGCCCTCTCCAAAGCAAGAAACACAGCATCAATGGGACCAGACGGTGTCCTGGGCTGCATCCTACATGAACTCCAAGAAGAGCTAAACCCAAACCTAAAACTACTGTTCAATCTCAGCCTTACTACAGGATATGTACCCAAAGAGTGGCGTACAGCAACAGTGGTCCCTCTCCACAAAGGTGGTGCCTCAACGGATCCTGGAAACTATCGCCCCATAAGTCTCACTAGCTTGGCCTGCAAAGCTATGGAAAGGATCATCATGGACCTTATAAATAAAGATATTGGGGACCTACAGACACTGGATCCTACCCAGTTCGGCTTTGTTAAGGGCAGATCCTGCCTCTTAAACCTGGTCAATTTCTTTGAAACAGTCACCAAGGCCATTGACAAGGGAAGGTGGTCCACACAGCCTACCTGGACCTCGCAAAAGCCTTGATACAATACCCCACTCGGGCATTATAGATAAGCTCACCAGCTTAAATATGAGACCCTCTGTCACTAGATGGGTTGCAAACTGGCTCAAGGACAGAACCCACATGGTTAGAATAGCTGGAGCCATGTCAGACTCCAAACCAGTTACAAGTGGCGTCCCACAAGGCTCAGTCTTGGGACCTCTCTTGTTCGGTATATATTTCTCGGAGGTACAGGCCAACATGGAAGGACTGTGGCTGACCAAGTTCGCAGATGACTGCAAACTGGGCACCATAATAGACTCTCCAGCTGACACAAGCATCCTCCAAAAGGGCCTCATAGAAACAGACAACTGGTGCCAGAGCCATGGCCTCAAGCTAAACGCCAAAAGTGTATAGTCATCCCCTTTGGCAAAAACAAAGTGCCCACAAATTACCACATAGGTGGTAATCCATTAAGTGCAGAAGAAGTAATTAGGGACCTGGGGACCCAAGTTGATAGCAATCTCTCATTTGACAACCACGTGGCCAAAGTGGTTAGAAAAACATTTTATATAGCCCACCTAATCATGAAGGGATTCACATCTAGATCAGGGAGGTCATCGTGCCTCTTTACTCATCCCTCATCAGGCCCATAATTGAGTACAATGCCCCTTTTGGGATGTACCTTACCGGACACCTGCAGCAACTGGAAAGACCCCAAAAGTACCTCACCAAGAGGATCAAGGGGCTCAAACAGATGCCGTATGCTGCCCGGTTAAAGAAACTCCAGCTCTACTCAGTGGCATACCGCCTGCTCAGAGGCGATCTGTGCCTGACTTATAAAGCCATGTCCAACCCGGAATTAATGGACATGCTGCACCTCAGAAAATCCAAATCCCATCGAGCTACGTGCTCGAGGGACTTAAACCTGAAATAAATAGGACATGCTGGAGGGACAGATTCATAACCCAGAGGCTCCCTTCACTCTGGAATAAAATCCCAGTCCAGGTTAGGCAGAGTCCCTCATTGACTCTCTTCAAGAGGAATCTTGATGAGTGGATGGGAGATCGTAGGTTTACCCCGGGTATCACTTCTGTGTCACTGTTAGACAGAAGCGCAGTATACTAACCTCGAAAAAGGGCATAGCAAAATTAATTTAAAATGGGTGGCGAACGCCATACACACTCTGGCTAGGCTTATAAATGCCCTAGGGCAGATAGCCTAGTATGAACCTATGAACCTATGAACCTATATGGTCTGTAGATTAGTTTCATGCTGCCTGTGATGCGTCTTAAAAGGCACTAAGTAGAACACAGACCTCTTAAATCCCAACTCCCATACAGGATATACATCCTCTGCACCACCATTAGGCACCAGGGATTGGTATTTAAAATATATAAAAGTAATAATGATAATAATAAATTAAATAAAAGGGAAAAGGAGATTTGATCCATGCAAATACATACCCTTGACGCAAGAAATACCTGCATTAACCCACTGTACTGAGACATTAGTGCAGCAGGTGTTTTATATATATATATATATATATATATATATATATATATATATATATATATAGGGTCTATATTAGAAACCCGAAAGACGAATTAACCAAATACCTTTACATCGACATATAAAGGTCGATGTACGAAATGAGCGAACAACATAAATGGCAAAAGGGAGAACGCCGAACGTATTTCTTTGGCCAGCAGGGTGATCGTGGTGATGAGGAAATAAATCCTTTTCCCCACTGTAGTGCGGTCTCGGAGTTGGTATATTTAAGAAGGGGGTTGTGGGGAGTGCAGGGGGGCTTGCCCCCCTGCAAAAATGTTTAGAAAAGTGTTTTAGTTTAGGTTTTTTGAGTTGGGTTTACCTTTCCTGTATGGCGCTGTTGCTTCCGGTATCACGTTCGACGTTCTCCCTTTCACCATTTACGTTGTTCGCTCATTTTAGACATCGACCTTTATGTGTCAATGAATTCTTATTCGGTTAATTCGTTTTTTGGGTTTCTAATATAGACCCTATATATTTTTATTTATTTATTTTATTTTACATTTGTTGACCAGGCTAGTCCAAATGGATACATGTCCATTTTCAGTGGAGGCCCGGGGAGATAAGCTCCAAACTATGCTAAGTAACAATATTACAAAGAACAAATGAAAAAATGAAATAGACAATAAAGACAGAAGACAAAAATACACATCAATAAACATTTATATACCTTTTCTTCATTGATTGAATTTCCAAAAGTCCCCCCCCCCTCCCAATGTAAGCAGAATGATTAGGTAAAAGGATAGACATTTGTCTTAGAGAAAAGTAGGAAAGGTAAGATGAATTTAGGTGGTTATTGGGTATGTTAAGGATTATACCCACTAGAAAAATAGAAAGAAATGGATATAAGGTTGAAATGCAGGTGCTTGGAATAGGGGGGATATTTTTATTTTATGAATACAGGGTAGTTTACAGGCACTAGAAAACAGGAGAAGATTAAAGCCAAAGAGCGACATTAGTAATTAGGTTTGGTTATTGAATGAGGGTGAAAACAGTAATGCTACAGTTAGTTTTAATCTGGGTTAGTGCATGGGCATAGCCACTGGGTTTTAAGGAGTAGTTTTATTCGATTCTTGAAGAGTGGTAATGATGAAAGTAATTGTAGTTTGTTGAGAAACCTGTTCCAGATTCTCCCTACTGAATTAGAGAAGAGGGAGTCACCTGCTTTGTTAAAGGATTTCTGGATGGTTACTTGTAATTTATTCACTGAGCGAAGCGTAGTGAGATTACTATAGGGAGAGATGAGGCTACTGAGAATAGGGGTGTTGGTGGGCTGATGTAGTATTTTATGGGTAATGATAAGTTGTTGAAAAAGTATCTGGTTTTGAAGTTCTAGCCAACCAAGCTGTTTAAGATTTAGACAGTGGTGGGTTCTAAATGGGGAGCCAGTGGCAATTCTGGTAATGTTGTTGTAGGAGGTTGCCAGTGTATTAAGGTTACTTTTGGAGAGATTGGTATAAATGGGAAAGGCATAGAGAAGGGCAGAGATGAGGTGGGTATGAACAATGGTGGTTCTGGCTTCAGGGGTAAGAAAATATTTTATACAATACAGATAGCCAAGTTTTCTGTTTACAGATTTGATAGTCATGTTAATATGTGAATCAAAGTTAAGATGTTGATCAATTGTTATGCCTAATAGTTTGGTAGTTGGGTCTGGTGCAATGATAATGCCGTTACTAGTCTTGACAGTGAGGTGAATAGGGGAAAACTTAAGTGTTGGGGTAAAAAGCAGTAGCTTAGCTCTTTTTGGCATTTAGTAGGAGGCAACGTTGTGGGAACCAATTCTCAACTGAGCTAAATACAGTTTGAGTACTGGTTTGGAGTTCAGGAGCAGAGGAGGCAGTACATACTAGAGTAGAATCATCTGCATATTGAATGCAGGTGGCTTGAGGAATATTTAGATGTAGATCGTTAATGAATATAGAGAAGAGGAGAAGTCCTAGGATAGAGCCTTGTGGGACCCCCAAAGTAATAGGAAGATGAGAGGAAAGGTGACTGTCCCAGATGACAGCTTGCTGTCTATTTTCTAAACAGGACTTGAACCATTGTAGTGTTTGTGAGGTGAATGAGAGAGTATTTAGTATGTTTAGAAGTATTTGATGGTTAACCACATCAAAGGCTTTAGAAAGGTCAATAAAAAGTGCAGCAGAGAGCTTATTATTGTTACGATGTTTGTTAATGCAGTCAGAGAATGATAAGAGTGCAGTAGTGGTGCTATGAAAAGGCCTAAAGCCATGCTGACAATCTGACAAAAGGTTATTTAAGAGAAGGTGATCAAGTAGCTGTTGGTGGATACATTTTTCCATTAGTTTGGCTAGAGGAGAGAGTAGGGCAATGGGGCAATAGTTTGAAAGTTCGATGGAGTTACCACCTTTATGAAGTGGGATAATGTGAGACATTTTCCAGAGAGATGGGATAAGGCCTTCAGTAATGGTTCTGTTGATAAGAATGGAAATAGGGTAGGATAGTACTTTTGCAGCAATCTGCAGATATTCAGCTGGTAAGAGATCAGCTGAGGGGGTACATGGTTTAAGTTTAGTAAGTAAGGTAAAGATGAGAGATGTAGGAACTGGTTTAAGATGAAAGGGGGGTGGTATGCTAGTCAGGGTGGATAGGAGGTTAGAGTTAGCAGGAGGTAAAGAGTTAGCAAGAGATTGTACAGTTTCAGTAAAGCAGGTATTGAGGGCATTAGCAATTTCATTCGAAGAGTTTGAAGAGAGACCTGCGAGGGTTGAAGTCTTGGTATGTCCTGGGTGTAAGAGTTTATTTATAGCTGGCCAGAAAATTTGAGGTTTTTGTTGATGTTTATGCTGAAGTTTAAAGTAGTAGTTCTTTTTGTCAAGGAGTATTGCTCTTTTAGTGGCATTTAACTGTTTATAGTTCTGGTGGTCAGTTAAATTTTTAGTGATTCACCATTTAGACCAGATCTTATTTCTTAATCTAATTTTTTGTTTAGTCTCTTTGGTAAGCCATGGAGTGGTTTTGGTGCTAGTTCTTATGGTTCTAGTAGGTGCATGGTGTTCCAGGATTTGTTGGAATTTGGAGTTAAAAAAGGATACAGCTTCATCCAGTGGAAGTTGTTTCAAGGGAGACCAGTCACAAGCTTGTAGTTCAGCTTGGAAGCTGACTAGATTAAAATTATTTTTGTTACATATAGTTTTAAAGATGGTTTGGTTGGGAATGAATGTTTTTCCCTGATTATGTAAGCAAGGAAGTGATCACTTATATCATCTGGTAGGGTATCAGCTTTATATGAGAGTGGGTTGGTTATTTACAAGAATCCATTCTAAGGTGCTTTGTTTTCCACTAGGCTTATGGATTCTGGTTGGTGAGGTGATAATTTGTGAGAAGCCATAAAGATTTATAAGGAGTGCAGTTTGGGCTGAGGTACAGGTATTCCAGTCAATGTTGAAGTCACCAAGCATGATGGTTTCTTGTGGGAAGGAGGAGGAGAGCCAACAGAGGATGGTTTGTAGGATATCAGTGTTGTTGCCTGGAGGGAGGTAGGAGCATATTATATTAATGGACTTGTTTGCATTGATCTGGAGCTTAGATATAAGGATTTCTGCATGAATATCAAAGGGTAGTTGTATGTCTATTATGGAGACTTGTAGGGAAGATTTAAACAAAATTTCTACCCCTCCACCCTTTTTGGTTCTACGATCTAATCTTATTATATTATAACCAGGTGGGATGACTTCCTCGTCCTTTGTTGCTGGTTTAAGCCAGGTTTCTGTTAGACATAGGACATCAAAGGATTGGGTGTCAAGTAGAGCATGGAGTTGGCTGATTATGTTATTTAAGCTCTGTGTGTTAAGATGAGTTGTGAGTAAGGCATTAGGATCTTTAGTAGAGGTAAAAGGAGGCATAGGCTGTGGTTGGTGGGACTTCAGTGGGATGTTATTTGGTCCTGGGTTGGGATGAATATCTCCATGGCATTAATGGGTGTTGATGAAGGGTAAGTAAGAACTTCAGGGTTTTATACAGACTATTCAGGAACTTTCTGGCTTCATGGATGGAAATATGAACTAGTCTGATACTTTGGGGAAAGATAGGTAGAGGTAGAGGTGATGTTAGCATGGATATGTGAGCTTGGTTGACTGAGAGGCAATGTTTGTTTTAGAGAATGGGGGGGTTCCCTGTAGTATACATTCTCATACTGAGTAAGGTTAAATGATATAGAGAGAATTAGTAGTAAAGTATGTAAAATAATAAGGAGTGTTAGTTTAGGTTTAGGTTGTGAAGGCATTTTTAAGAAAGAAATATAGAATGTCAGCAAACGGTAGGGAAACTGTTAAGGAGATAGATTAAAGTCAGAAAAGGCTATTCTGAATGGTATTGTGAAGAGTGTTTGGAATATGGGTGTGTATTCTTGTTAAGTGTTAGGTGAAGTTCGGATGCTAATTGGTTAATTAGGGGTAGGGGTGTAGCTTGTGATGTATAAATGTAGGAGCACTGAGGGTGGGTGAGATTTGGGGGTAGGGTAGGGGAGCGAAGTGAGCCCACAGGGCGAACAGAGTGGGAAGAGCTAGAGAGGGTAAGAAAAAGTGAAGAAGAACAATCAGTAAGGTATGAAGATCAGAAGGTAAGTGTGTAATATTAAGGAGGAAAGTAAAGGGTGTTTCAGGGAGAAAACTAGAGGAAAAGCAGATGGGTTGTAGGGAGAGACTGGGCTACAAGTATAGTGAGATGTGAGAATTAGAACCTACTGGGAAACAGGGTATAGGGTGAGGTAGACTACAAAAAGTCTAGGAACTCAGCATCAGGAGGAGTCACTAGAGACAGGAAAGAATACAGGGCAGTTAGCTGATAGTAGGCTGCAACCTAGTGGCTAGTTAAGTAAATGCAGCAGGAGAACGTGACCCCCTAAGGGGGATAAGAAGTCCCTTAAGGGAGATAAGAAGCTGGAGTATGGGATGGAGGTATCCTAATTCAGAGTGAAGAGGGTAAGAGATTGGGAAGAAAGGGTAGTTTGAGGCTAATAGGAGAAGATTTGGCTGCTGGCTAACCTGGGAGGGTTGTTTGTTTACCTAGCAGAAGTATTTAGCTAGGCTATAACAGCATTAGAAGACATACTTTCACTGTATTCTTTACTGGGGAAAAAAAGGATTCTCGGGGAGCGGGTTGAGGTATTCTCTGTTCAGGAGTTAATTCCTTGGCTTCCAGCAGGGCATAAACATGTAGGCTAGAGCTGGGAATAGCAGGAGTTCAAAATCTGGTACATGAAAGAAATAAACAGAAGAAAAACAGTGAATAAGGCTAACAGTTAAGGAATTAGGAGATACAAAAACACTGAAATCCCATAGACACAAGTGTCACAGTTTCCTCAGCAGGTGAAACCCAAAAAATCATAACATGTCATTATAATTTAAAAATACCACATAATGTATGCAGATCTATTTAGGCACTACAGTAGTTCACAATGTGATTATTACAGTTCAGAGAAAATTTGGGCAGTTTCCGACAGCTGCTGTAGAATTCTAAACATTCTATCTAGGTATTAACAGAGAGGGTTATATTAACATTAAAAAGTTCCAACAAATACTTAGGTTTTTAAAGGATAAAGTAGATTTAATGCCCTTGCATTTAGACAAGTTTGGTAAGACAAAGATACACTAATAATATTAATGGCTGGTTGAGCTAGCTGGGAAAAAAGGTGTAGCGGCCTATTCAATAGCTTAGAAACCCCCCACAACCTGATAAAAGCGGCCTCCAAAAGGCTACAGGGTCAGCACGCATTAGATTACAACTAGATTAATATGATAGAACCCGACCATGAATCAATGTGAATAGGGATTTATTCAGTCTATTTTATTATTGACTACTAAGAAAAAATAAAATAAAATATGTTAGTGTGTCTGAAATGGGTAGTGTACAAGACCCACCCGAATAAGCCTTCGATAACCTAGGCAGGCAGGTTCAGTAACTAATATGCATCATACAAGGTCCACACTAGATGGTGAATTGAAATTAGATGTTAGATAAGCAATTCCTAAGACCAGGGGACAGCATACTGTGGGAGACCTAGTAAAGAGTAGTTTAATCGTACCAGCAGGTACTATAGCACTAACAGATGAAATCCATAGTAATTATATTATATTATAGGCTCCATGCAGGAGTAAAGAGCCAAAATTGTAGCAAACCCTATTATTTAACTTAAGGCTTTACTACCATCTCCGTACAGAAACTTACAGCATGAGAAAGAGAACGTGCATGCAAATATAAAATAGTAGATCTTGTATCACATATCAAAGGCAATTACACTAGCCTCAAATATTTCAGCAGATTGTGAACGGCGTATCTTATCGCTCCACGTGCACCACACTACAGTAGCCACAGAGCCATTCAAGAAGAAAATACCAAAGCAACACAAATTGTTTATCCCTTCACTTGATAAAAATCAGTGGTGGTCCGCAGCTTAGACAAGTGAAGCAGTTTTCAAACTGCTCCACAAGTACAACGCTACAGTAGCTTAAAAAAACAAGAAGCAGATTAAATACCAAAACAAGCAGTTTTCCACATTCACTGAATATAATAGCCAAACCAAAGCAACACAAATTGTTTATCCCCTTAACTTGATAAAAAATCAGTAGCAGTCCATAGCCTAGACAAGTGAGGCAGATTTTAAAACGCTCCACGTGCACCACGCTACAGTAGTTTTAAAAAAAGAATTAGATTAAATACCAAAGCAAACACAGACAGTTTTCCACATTCACTGAAAATATTGGCAGTCCATAGCCTTGATAAGTGATGCTTTTTTTTTTTTTTTTTAAATAAAGCAATTAACAATTCCTTAATTACACTAGGTAGCAAACACCGGAGCCAGGGATGCACAGCAGCCAGGGGACAGGACAGAAGAATAAAGATGGCGTCCCTTGGAGTGGGGTAAATTTATCTCATTAGTGAGGAAGTTGAGGCAGTACGGGAGGTAAGTGACGGGGGAGAGGGGGAGGGAATGGGAGTAAGAGGAGGTAGACACCAGAGAACGTAAGATATACAGCAGCTAGATTGTAAGCAGGAAGGAAGATAGGGGTGGGGTGAGGACTACAAGGAAGGTAGAGATAGATCGGGCAGGGGATAAGGAGAGTGGATATCCAGTAAAAGATAAGGGTATACGAACTTTCAGATCTAAAGGAGAAAGTACTAAGGACAGTCAGGTAGACAAACAGGCATAAACAGGCTCGAGATCAGAAGGCTGAAATACTAGAGAAAATGAAAGGTAGGAGTGTTAAGGAGATGAAATGCAACAGGATAAGAGCCAGAGAGGGTAAGAAAAAGTGAAGGAGAACAATCAGTAAGGTATGAAGATCAGAAGGTAAGTGTGTAGTATTAAGGAGGAAAGTAAGGGGGGTTTCAGGGAGAAAACTAGAGGAAAAGCAGATGGGTTGTAGGGAGAGACTGGGCTACAAGTATAGTGAGATGTGAGAATTAGAACCTACTGGGAAACAGGGTATAGGGTGAGGTAGACTACAGAAAGTCTAGGAACTCAGCATCAGGAGGAGTCACTAGAGACAGGAAAGAATACAGGGCAGTTAGCTGATAGTAGGCTGCCAGCTAGTGGCCAGGTAAGTAAATGCAGCAGGAGAACGAGACCCCCTAAGGGGGATAAGAAGTCCCTTAAGGGAGATAAGAAGCTGGAGTATGGGATGGAGCTATCCTAATTCAGAATGAAGAGGGTAAGAGATTGGGAAGAAAGGGTAGTTTGAGGCTAATAGGAGAAGATTTGGCTGCTGGCTAACCTGGGAGGGTTGCTTGTTTACCTAGCAAAAGTATTTAGCTAGGCAATAACAGCATTAGAAGACATACTTTCACTGTATTCTTTACTGGGGAAAAAAAGGATTCTCGGTGAGTGGGTTGAGGTATTCTCTGTTCAGGAATTAATTCCTTGGCTTCCAGCAGGGCACAAACACGTAGGCTAGAGCTGGGAATAGCAGGAGTTCAAAAGCTGGTACATGAAAGAAATAAACAGAAGAAGCGTCACAGTTTCCTCAGCAGGTGAAACCCAAAAAATCATAACATGTCATTATAATTTAAAAATACCACATAATACATGCAGATCTATTTAGGCACTACAGTAGTTCACAACTTGATTATTACAGTTCAGAGAAAATTTGGGCAGTTTCCAACAGCTGATGTGCAATTCTAAACATTCTATGTAGGTATCAACAGAGAGGGTTACATTAACATTAAAAGTTTCAACAAATACTTAGGTTTTTAAAGGATAAAATAGATTGAATGCACTTGCATTTAGACAAGTTTGCTAAGACAAAGATACACTAATAATATTAATGGCTGGTTGAGCTAGCTGGGAAAAAAGGTGTAGCGGCCTATTCAATAGCTTAGAAACCCCCCACAACCTGATAAAAGCAGCCTCCAAAAGGCTACAGGGTCAGCACGCATTAGATTACAACTAGATTAATATGATAGAACCCGACCATGAATCAATGTGAATAGGGATTTATTCAGTCTATTTTATTATTAACTACTAAGAAAAAATAAAATAAAATATGTTAGTGTGTCTGAAATGGGTAGTGTACGAGACCCACCCGAATAAGCCTTCGATAACCTAGGCAGGCAGGTTCAGTAACTAATATGCATCATACAAGGTCCACACTAGATGATGAATTGAAATTAGATGTTAGATAAGCAATTCCTAAGACCAGGGGACAGCATACTGTGGGAGACCTAGTAAAGAGTAGTTTAATCATACCAGCAGGTACTATAGCACTAACAGATGAAATCCATAGTAATTATATTATATTATAGGCTCCATGCAGGAGTAAAGAGCCAAAAGTTTAGCAAACCATATTACTTAACCTAAAGCTTTACTACCATCTCCGTACCGAAACTTACAGCATGAGAAATAGAACATACGTGCAAATATATAATAGTAGATCTTGTATCACGTATCAAAGGCAATTACACTAGCCTCAAATATTTCAGCGGATTGTGAACGGCGTATCTTATCGCTCCACGTGCACCACACTACAGTAGCCACAGAGCCATTCAAGAAGAAAATACGAAAGCAACACAAATTGTTTATCCCTTCACTTGACAAAAATCAGTGGCGGTCTGTACCCTAGACAAGTGAAGCAGTTTTCAAACCGCTCCACATGTACAATGCTACAGTAGCTTAAAAAAACAAGAAGCAGATTAAATACCAAAACAAACAGTTTTCCACATTCACTGAATATAATAGCCAAACCAAAGCAACAGAAATTGTTTATTCCCTTAACTTGATAAAAAATAAAAACAATTAGTAGCAGTCCGTAGCCTAGACAAGTGAGGCAGCTGTTAAAACGCTCCAGGTGCACCACGCTACAGTAGTTTTAAAAAAAGAATTAGATTAAATACCAAAGCAAACACAGTTTTCCACATTCACTGAAAATATTGGCAGTCTGTAGCCTTGATAAGTGATGCTGTTTTTTTTTTATTTAAATAAAGCAATTAACAATTCCTTACTTACACTAGGTAGCAAACACCGGAGCCAGGGATGCACAGCAGCCAGGGGACGGGACAGAAGAATAAAGATGGCGTCCCTTGGAGTGGAGTAAATTTATCTCATTAGTGAGGAAGTTGAGGCAGTACAGGAGGTAAGTGATGGGGGAGAGGGGGATGGAATGGGAGTAAGAGGAGGTAGACACCAGAGAACGTAAGATATACAGCAGCTAGATTGTAAGCAGGAAGGAAGATAGGGGTGGGGTGAAGACTACAAGGAAGGTAGAGATAGATCGGGCAGGGGATAAGGAGTGTGGATATCCAGTAAAAGATAAGGGTATACGAACTTTCAGATCTAAAAGAGAAATTACTAAGGACAGTCAGGTAGACAAATAGGCATAAACAGGCTTGAGATCAAAAGGCTGAAATACTAGAGAAAATGAAAGGTAGGAGTGTTAAGGAGATGAAATGCAACAGGATAAGAGCCAGAGAGGGTAAGAAAAAGTGAAGGAGAACAATCAGTAAGGTATGAAGATCAGAAGGTAAGTGTGTAGTATTAAGGAGGAAAGTAATGGGGGTTTCAGGGAGAAAACTAGAGAAAGAGCAGAAGGGTTGTAGGGAGAGACTGGGCTACAAGTATAGTGAGATGTGAGAATTAGAACCTACTGGGAAACAGGGTATAGGGTGAGGTAGACTACAGAAAGTCTAGGAAATCAGCATCAGCAGGAGACACTAGAGACAGGAAAGAATACAGGGCAGTTAGCTGATAGTAGGCTGCCACCTAGTGGCCAGGTAAGTAAATGCAGCAGGAGAACGAGACCCCCTAAGGGGGATAAGAAGCTGGAGTATGGGATGGAGCTATCCTAATTCAGAGTGAAGAGGGTAAGAGATTGGGAAGAAAGGGTAGTTTGAGGCTAATAGGAGAAGATTTGGCTGCTGGCTAACCTGGGAGGGTTGCTTGTTTACCTAGCAGAAGTATTTAACTAGGCAATAACAGCATTAGAAGACATACTTTCACTGTGTTCTTTACTGGAAAAAAAACGGATTCTCGGGTAGCGGGTTGAGGTATTCTCTGTTCAGGAGTTAACTCCTTGGCTTCCAGCAGGGCACAAACAGGTAGGCTAGAACTGGGAATAGCAGGAGTTCAAAAGTTTCACTGTATTCTTTACTGGAAAAAAAAAGGATTCTCGGGGAGCGGGTTGAGGTATTCTCTGGTCAGGAGTTAATTCCTTGGCTTCCAGCAGGTCACAAACAGGTAGGCTAGAGCTGGGAATAGCAGGAGTTCAAAAGTTTCACTGTATTGTTTACTGGGAAAAAAAGGATTCTCGGGAGCGGGTTGAGGTATTCTCTGGTCAGGAGTTAATTCCTTGGCTTCCAGCAGGTCACAAACAGGTAGGCTAGAGCTGGGAATAGCAGGAGTTCAAAAGTTTCACTGTATTGTTTACTGGGAAAAAAAAGGATTCTCGGGGAGCGGGTTGAGGTATTCTCTGTTCAGGAGTTAATTCCTTGGCTTCCAGCAGGGCACAAACAGGTAGGCTAGAGCTGGGAATAGCAGGAGTTCAAAAGTTTCACTGTATTGTTTACTGGGAAAAAAAAGGATTCTCGGGGAGCGGGTTGAGGTATTCTCTGTTCAGGAGTTAATTCCTTGGCTTCCAGCAGGGCACTAACAGGTAGGCTAGAGCTGGGAATAGCAGGAGTTCAAAAGACTAGGTAGCAAACACCAAAGCCAGGGATGCACAGCAGCCAGGGGACGGGACAGAGACATTATGCAATGTCTACAACTTATTCTAACTTCTGAGAAAAAGGGGCAGAAAACACTACGTACACCTCTCAAACTTGTAAACAGCTTTTGCCCTAGCATGCATTTACTGAAGGATATAAAATATGAAATGTGAATGTATGGCATTAATGGCTGATGGTACTCATCTATGAATTTTTTGATCAGGGAAAAGGAGATATCATGGATGTTCTAAAAACAGGGAGAGGTATGTAATAATTGATGTACGTACTGTGTTTAGGTGTGTTAGACAGACTTGGGAGGATGCCTTTGCTATTCCAATGTGGCTGTCAGCCCTGTTACCGACTATGCAAAGTGCTCTGCACTTTCTGATATGTAACATGATTCAGAGACATAGGTTCAAAGGTAGGTACTAGGCTAACTTCCCGAGGGCATTTATAAGCCTAGCCAGAGTGTGTTGGCTTTCGTCTCCCCATTGATTAATTAACTGATCCTCTGTCAAGCAGAGCCAATGAAGTGATCCCAGGGGTGTACTTTCTGTTACCCATCCATTCATCAAGGTTTCTCTTGAAGAGTGTTAGTGAGGGGCTCTGCCTGATGTAATTTGGAATTTTGTTCCAAAGCATGGGGAGTCTCTGTGACAGGAATCTATCCCTACAGCATGTTCTATTTATTGTTGTGGCGTGGTTTAGCTCACTAGAGCGCGTGGCTCGCAGTGACTTGGATTTTTTTAGGTGGAGCATGTCCATCAATTCTAGTTGGACATGGCTTTGTAAGTCAGGCAGAGATCACCTCTGAGTAAGTGATATGCCACTGAGTACAGCCGGAGTTTTTTCAGTTGGGCTGCATAGGACATATTTTTGAGGCCAGTAATCCTCTTGGTGAGGTACTTTTGTGGTCTTTCCAGCTGTTGGAAATGTTTTGTGAGGTACATCCCAAATGTGGCATTGTACTCTATGATGGGTCTAATGAGTGATGAGTAGAGGGGCACTATAACCTCTTTATTTCTAGATGCAAACCCTTTAGTAATTAGATAGGCCACATAGAAGGATTTCATAACTACTTTGGCAATATGATTGTCAAAGGAGAGATTACTATCTACCTGGGTCCCCAAATCTCTTATTACCTCTTCTGTATTAAGGGGGCTGCCACCTATGTGGTAATTTGTGGGTGTATTTCTTTTCCCAAACTGGATGTCTATGCCTTTTTTGGCATTTAGATTGAGGCCATGACTTTGACACCTGGTGTCTGTCTCAGTAAGGCCCTTTTGGAGGATATCCGTGTCAGCCAGAGAGTCAATTATGGCTCCTAGTTTGCAGTCATCGGCAAACTTGGTTAGCCATAGTCCTCCTGTGTTTGCCTGTACTTCTGAGAAGTATATGCAGAACAGTAGGGGTCCCAGGACCGAGACTTACGGGACACCACTTATGACTGGTTTAGAGTCGGACCTGGAGCCCAATATTTTTACCGTGTGAGTTCTGTCTGTAAGCCAGTTGGCAACCCATCTCATGACGTAGGGGTTTATGTTCAGGCTGGTGAGTTTTTCTGTAATACCCGAGTGAGGAATGGTGTCAAAAGCCTTGGTGAGGTCAAGGTAGGCTGTGTGAACCACCTTTCCCTCGTCTATGGCCTTGGTGACTACCTCGAAGAAGTCAACCAGGTTTGTTCTGCCCTTAACAAAGCCGAACTGGGTCAGGTCTAGTGTTTAGAGGTTCCCAATGTCTTTGTTAATGAGTTCCATGATGATGCGCTCCAAAGCCTTGCAAATCAGGCTAGTCAAGCTTATGGGGCGATAGTTACCAGGGTCAGTTGTGGCCCCTCCTTTGTGGACAGGAATAATCATTGCTGTGTGCCATTCTATGGGCACGTAGCCTGTGGAGAGGCTGAGGTTGAACAGTGTGTTTAGGTGGGGGGTTAGTTCGTTCTGTAGGTCGTGCAAGACGCAGCCTGGGACACCATCTGGTCCCATTGACGCTATGTTTTTGGCTTTTGAAAGGACTGTTTTCACCTGTGCGTCTGTGATTTTTGGGACACTACACTTTTCCGGTATTGTTGTGGGCCCTTTTGGAGGTGAGAGGAGGGAGAAGTTTGCACTGAATCTATCTGCCAGGATGTGGGCAATATCAGTAGGTTCAGTATATTTTGTGCTATTTTGTACTAGTTCAGCGCATATTTGTGAGTTGCCACTTAGATTCTTAACATAGCTAAAGAAGGCTTTGTGGTTATCTTTTGAATCCTTGGCTATTTTTCTTTCGAAGTTAGCCTTGGATAATTTCATGAGTGACCTTAGTTTCTTACTGATACTGATCAGGGATGTCTTTCCTTCTCGGGATTTGCTTTTTTCTGAACTAGTTTCCTCCTTATATTGTATAGCCTGTTTATTGCAGGGGTCCACCAAACTGGTTTCCTTCTCTTAGAGAAGTGAGTCTTAGTTTTCTAGGGATGGCACGATCCATGCATCCTTATAGGTGCTCGTAGAGTGCATTTGTAAAGGTTTCTGCATCTTGGGCAGCATTATCCTTTAGCGTGGGGGCTGTGAAACTTACCACCTCTGTCTTAAGTAATGTGAAGTTTGCTTTAGAAAAGTTTTTTACTGTGGTTTCCTTAGTTGGGAGTGGTGGTGGGGTGTGGACATCCAGAGTGATTAGTTTATGGTCTTATCTAACCAGTGATGTGTTAACCTCAGGTGTGGAACATCTGTCACCCACATTGGTGATGGCCAGGTCCAATATGTTTTCACCTCTGGTAGGGGAGTTTACCAGCTGATCCAGGGCATTTGAGTTGATGAATTCCAGGAAGCGCTGAGCCTGGGAGTTTGTACTCGAGTAGTTCTCCCAGTGAATGGTAGGGTAATTGAAATCGACCAATATCAGGGTGTTCGGTAGGACCTTCATGTTTTCCAGTGTCTCCAGAAAGGTAGAGTGGTGGTCCTGGGACATGGAAGGTGATCTCTAGCAGGCCACAATTTGCATTGCAGATTTGCCCGCATGCATGCGGACATGCAAATTAGTCCTGAGTTTTTTCTCATTGCAGTGAATGTCTCTCTGAATCACAAAATACTGCATCCTGGCAAAGAAATCTTTTTACCACAGGCCATCACTTGGTATAGTAATGAATCTCCATCACTTGGTATAGTAATGAATCCCTTGGCAAGTTCATAACAAAAATACGGAATTCTAATCAGATACTTGGGTACAAGACACACTGAAGAACGACTTTGTACCACCAGGATTTCATTGCATTTCAGTACTGATTTGCAGGAAAGCACACTACCTTTGTTTGTACGTGGAGTTTAGATCTTACTCTTTAGTCAGTAACAGCAATGTGGTCTTGCCTAATGACAAATCTATGATATTTAACTTATGGAGCAATGAAAACATACTGCACATATATTTTAAACATTAGATTCACCCGGCTTTTTGACAGAGGGCAAATAGCCTCACACTGAAAACTGGGTGCAATGCCATACTGTCACACCAGAATCAGTTTGAAACATTACTTTTTTCTAGTTGCACACACAAAGTCATATGTTAATTGCACCACAACAGTTTATAATACAAAATCCAAGAGAATTCTGATAAGATACTTAGATAAAAATGTCAACAATTCTATTCTAGCAATTCTGAATGAGAAAAAAAAGAAAAGGAATTCTATTATACCAAGGGTTTCCCTGCATCTCAGTCCTGATTTATATGACAATAGACTGTCTTGGTAAGTATGTAGACTTCAGGCCTCATCCTATATGCAGTAACAGTATTGTTGTCTTGCCTCGAAGTATTTATGATTTTATGATGATTTTTTTTAAGTGCAATGTGAACTTACCCCCACATGCATTCTTGGCGTTCATTTCACCCTGTATTTTCAGCAGAAATTTTATATTACCCAACTAGAAATGGGGTATAATGTCAGGCTGTAATAATAAAAATGTATTTGATCCATCAGTTCCCCATGACAGTTCATAATAAAAAAACATACAAGTCTAATAAGTTACTTGACTTCAAAACTTGTTCAATTCTATTCTATCATAAGGATTTCACTGCATCTCAGTCTCAATCCTGATTTGTGCAGCAGCACACTTCCTTTGTCAATACATGGAGTTTAGGACTCACCCTATATACAGAAACTGAAATATTGCTATGCCTGGTGTAGTTATTTATTGTTTATATATTTATTTACTTCACTTCTGAAGTAACAAGAACTTAGTTCAGACATATACTGGACATTAGTTTTGCCTTGAAATTTGAAGTAAGGTCATACTTCCTACACAGAAAAGGGGTAAAATGATAGACTACGTTAACAAAATCTCTCTGAACTTGCACATTTGCTAGTTGTGCATAATCATCCATATGTTTTTCCCTTATGAAAGTTCCTACCAAATTCATGGAGTTATAGTAAGACAGGGGTACAAAACACATTGAAGAATGACATTCTGCCCCCATGGATTTCACTATATCTCAATCAAAATGTATATAGCAGCATGCTGTCTATGTCAGTGCACTGAGGTTAGGCCTTATCCTTGATATCAGAAATTTGTAGTTCTCTAGTGAAAGATGTTTTTTTTTTTTTACTTCTGGTATAATAAGATGTTACTGCACATATATTCTAGACAATAGTTTCACCCTGCTTTTTGAACAGAGTTCAAGTGGCCTTCATGAGAATTTGGGTATAATACGACACTGTGTCAATAAGGTCATATGTCAGTTCCCCTAAAACAGTCCACAAAAACAGGAAAATCTAAAATACTTGGGTACAAAATACACTCACGAATGTGTTTCTAAGCACAAGGATTTCACCAGACCTCAATCCTGACTTGCATTACAGCTCACTGCCTTTGTCACTACATTGATTTTAGGTCTCACTCTGTACACAGTAGCAGAAATGTTGCCTTATCTAGTGAAATACGTATTTTTTATCTTCTGATGCAATCACAACATAGGTAAGAGACATTCTGGATATGGGCTACATTCATTTAATCCTAGCAGTTGTATACTCATAATGAATGGAAACTATGTATAATACAAATTGTCAGCCTGGCACATGCTAATGGCCACCTAGATTTCTCAAAACTATCAATATATACACATCTCTGTAAATGTCTGACATTGACTAGCAAATTACTTTGCACAAACCTTAATATGCAATTATAAACTGCAGATAAGTTATACTTTTAAGTGCAAAAGTAACAGAAAAGATGCATATTGAATTTCTAAATGCCAACTCACCCCTCAACAATCTATCAGAAACTGAGTAGAGGGAAAGGCCTTAAAGGCACTCTGTGTAAGGCAGGTTTGTTATGCCTTGTATTCTTTTTGTGAGGAACTTCTGAAGTCTCTCTAGTTGCTGCATATGCCTGGTCAGGTAGATAACTGAAGGGAGCACTGTACTCTGTAATTGGTCAGATAAGGGCAGAGTACAGTGGGACAATGACCTCTTTGGATCTAGATGTCATGCCCTTATTTATAAGTAGTGCAACATTAAAAGATTTCCTCACCACTGTTGCCACATGGTGGTGGAATGCTACTGTCCATGTGCATACCCAGATCCCTTACCACTGGATCAACTCTTAAGGGTGTATTATCAACATGGTAATTAGCTGGGATGTTGACTTCCCAAAAGGTACAATTATGGATTTCTTAGCATTGAGTTTAAGACCATAGCTTTGGCACAATTTGTTAGTCAGAGATCAGCCTTCTAGAAGTCTGCAGGGGAGTTGATGATAACCCCCATCTTGCAATCATCTGCAAATCTTGTCAGCCATAAACCTTCAGTGTCTGCTTTCACTTCAGGGAAATAGATGCCAAAATGTAGCAGGCCCAGTAGCAAGCTCTGGGGGATTCTGCTAGTGACTGGTCTCACAGTGGAGGTGGCCTCACCCACTTTGACCTCCTGGGTCCTATCAGTGACTCAGTTGGCTATCCAGCAGGTGATAACAGGGTTTATACTTAATTTAGTGATCTTGTCTATAATGTCTGAGTGGGGTTTTGCATCACAAGCCTTGGGCAGGACAAGGAATGCTGTATGCATAGTCTTTCCCAAGATCTAACCTCTGCCATCCGTCTATAATGCTTATAGTGCCCTGTGAAAGTATGCAAAAAAGCTTTAGTTGCAGCAGCTCAAATATAAATAAAAACATTTACAAAGAGATAGATATAGCAGAATGAGCTTTGGGAGGTACAGGAAGCTGCTTGATGTACCTTTCATAAAAAAACAAAATCTGATGCAGTCAAAAAGCTACCTTGTCAGTGTCACTTTGCATACTTTTTGCCCCAACTTGATTTGTGTAACTGAAACAAAGAGATGATTATCTTTTTCTAGGCAAGTAGAATCCTAGCTGCCCCTATGAATGCCTTTATTAAAATAACTTGGAAAAGGGACTGGAAGATTAATCGATTTAAATTAGTCTTGATGAGCACCTTTGCCATAAAAGATGGGTTAGTATGAACTGTTACCCTGTTTTTATGGCACATCAGGTAGGTAGAATTAATTCATAATGCACAAATCTTGGATATTCATCTACCAGAGATGATGACAATAAAAAAGGGTCTTTGAGGCTAGGTGCTTTGATAAGATGATGCTAGTTGAAAAGAAAGCTGAATTAATTTGTATAACACAAAATTTAAGATCAATTTTAAGATCAATGGAGGCAGTGGACTCTCTAATTGCACCTTACTAAGGAAAATAGCTCCAAGGAAGCCCCGATGCAAGCCTGATATGGCCCAAAGATGAACTTTGATTGAAGAAAAACGTACACCATAACTAATGATTTGAAACAAGTAATCCAAAAACAACTGTAATATGAGCTGAAAAGGGATTTTTCAGAAAGCAATTAGCCTGTTCCTATACTACCATGGCCTCTGTGCAGAAGGAGTACAATTGAGTTCCTCCATGCTTGTTTATGTACTACTTTAAAGCCATACTGTCCATGTGGATAGCCAAAGCACCTTATGGGAGCAAACATAACATCTGTACTACCCTGCTTGACAATGCCCCTCCAACTTCATGACCGAGGTATCTGCTGTGATAGTCACTGTGGGGACAGTATGATGAAAGAGAATGCCAAGAGTCAAAATGGGTGTATGCATCCACCAGTGGATATGAGTTTTGCAAGACTTGGATCTGAAATGTGAGACTGTAAGAGATCTAATACCACTGCACTTGAAGAGTTCACTAAAGAACTCCAACGTGGAACCTTGCATGAGAAACTTGGAAAATGGTAGCAGCCATCAGTCCTATTACTTTGAGGTATAAGTGGGCAAGCAATCAAGAATTTTGAAGGATTGCACTCACTATCCCTCTGGACAGGCAGATTTCACTTGAGATAAACTGCTGCTGACTGCATCTAGGTTGCACCCTATGAAAATCAACTTTGAGAGCTTCAACTGTAACCCTGCAAATTTCACTATAAAGCCTAGGGACTACAGTGTGATCAGTAAAGACTCACATGCTTTTAGCAGACACTCCAGTGGCGGTGCAGCCAGGGATCAGTTAAAATACAAATACTTTTGTTCTTTGCAAACTCTGGTGATCTGCTACCATGGTCATACACTTGGTGAACACTCCAGGGGCTGTGATGAGACCATACAGGAGGGCCTGAAATTGGTAATGATTGGTCCTACAAACATATAATTCTTGTCTTTCTAGCTATTCAGAGGTACAGGCAAGCATCTTGGAGGTCCAGAGAGCACATTCAGCCTCTCTTGTCTAAGCAATGAGTACTACTTGCAACAAGACCATCTGGAATGAGATCCTGGGGATGAACTGATTTAGGCCACTTAAATTTCTGGAACAAAAAAAAAACTTGAATAATACTAGGACCCTTTCTAATTTGGTGAGACCTGTTGAATGTCATTTTTAGTAGAAGATTGATGCTTTCTTTTTCAGACACCTTTCCTTGATGGGGAGAGACATTAGGCAATGGAAGAGATGGTGGCTTAGGCAGGGTATGAATAGTATTTTCTAGTCTCTGGATATTAAAGGCCTAATCCATTTGTCCTTTACGATGTCCCACGATGCAAGGAAATGGGCAGCGAGGTCTCCTTGTTCTCCATCTGTCTCCTGGGTGGCATAGTCCAGGAAACATTCAAATATTATTCTAGGTATGGCAAGCAATTGGGAAGTTTCCATTATTTTGCTGATTTTTTCTGCTTCTGTGTGGTAGTCTCTTCTGAAAGAAGCCATAGTCATGTTAGCTACAAACAGGATGTTGTTTTTTTGCTGATGCTGGAACCAATTCTGCTTAGGACTTTTTTGATTCCTGGCAAAAGTTCTCTGTGGTAGCTGAAAGTGTGCACCCACAGCAATGATAGTCTTGCCATCCCTCTTTCTCTTGGAGCTTCTCCCTGACCTACAGCCTGAAAAGGGCAGAGCACCTGGAAAGGAGTATTAGAAAGAATGGTTTGAAATTCATGTTAAAGTCTGAGAGTTACAATCAGATGTGCAGTGAACCATAACACTGCCCATTCCCAACCCTAACTGTCCTATCCACAGCATTTCTTGTAAGATACATGGATGTGTTACAGGCTACGTCACTTGTATCTTGAGGCCTTCATGATAATCTGGCAATAGTTGCACTGACATTTGGAGTTAGTTATAAGTTCCCACTATGAACCTTATCATATGGTATAAATAACTGAGTGCCATACATGCAAAGGTGGAAGTAGCTTACACATACGTCCTGCAATGATCCAGATCCTTGTTTGAAGATGATCCTACAACTTTCAGCCCCAGTCTAGGTTACCAGAAGACATTACCTGGCCTTCTTGGAAGTGAAACCTCTGCACTGGGGTCCCTCCAAGCCTCCTGGAAGGAAATAATTTTGTCCTCTGCACGCATGACCCATTTAGACATGATGGGAGAAAAGAAAGCCTTCTCAAGAACCCTCTCTGTAGACAGGGGGATGTGATATGGCTAACCTTCCTTCTTTTGCATAGGTTTAGGAATTTCTACAAACTTGGGATTACCGAGACTGTGAAATGACTCTCTTTCCTGCTGAGGATATCTAGCATGTCATAGTGTAATGCAGAGCCTAAATGCTTCCCCTTACATCAATGTTTCCTCAGGGTCCTCGGGGGGTGGGGGGCTGTCTGAGGAAGTGAAATTGTATAGACAGCCAGATCTGTAACTGTAAGATCTCTGCAGGTTGCATCTTAAATTAAGACATTACTTGCAAAGAAACCGGGATGATAGCCAGAGTATAGGGATGCACCTGCATTGAGGAATTCAACCTCAGTGCCAGAGTCAACTCCTAAAAAACCTGCTTGCAACAATGGCATCCATGGTGAAGGTTTGACACTAACTGAGGCACAGGCCATGCTGCAAACAGGCTACCCAATACCAATTTCAGTACTGAGCCTCTCAGCACTAAAGGGTCAAAGGCTAATGACATCAATGGCTGAAATGGGACCAAAAGAGTCACAGATGACATCGTCCTTCAGTTGCCAACCTTGAGGAGAAGGAGCCAACAGTACTACAGGATCGCTGTCTGAACAGCTGCCACTGAAGTTTGGATTGATGGTGAGGACACAAAAAGCTGCAAACTCTTGGTGTCAAAGACAATAAGTGCCACTGTGTCAGTTGACACAAGCAGCAGCTGTGCTTGGATACTACCAGTTTCTTGCATAATCAGCAACACATTAGAGACCATTAAGGAAGAAACCAAAATGGGGGTTTACAAAATGGAATAAATCATGTCTGCCCTGGAGGTTGAGGGGAACATGATTAAACCCATCTTCACTTGGGTCTGTAACAAGGCTTCTATCATCTTGGAATAATTGATGTCCATCATAACACCTCAATGGAAGGACATCAAATGAATGGATATAGGGGAGGGAGTCATGTAGTACTTTAGCCTTTCTAGCTTTACATTGGATGAGGAAGAAACAAACTTCAGTGTTTGGACAGAGGATGAGATTCCTTATCCCCCAAAACAGTAGCTTTCTCAGTGCCAGAAATTACTACATAAAACATCCCAGCCAATGAACAACAAGTATTTCTATGGTCGCTTCTCAGTCTCATAGTAGAAGACTTAAAGTGGGAGTGAAAAGGTCTCTCTTTACTTTTACATTTATTCTTGTATCACTGAAATTCTGTAAAAGTTAGATTGTCCCTTACCCAGTCCTGTCCTTACCCAACAAACCTTTTAAATTAACTAGTTGCTGCAGTCCCTTAAGATACACTTGCCAAAACTAGCACAAATAATGCATTCTGCTGCCAAAGCCCATACCCCTCATAGCTAGCCTTAGGCATAGGCCAACTAGGTGGCTGCCTAGGGCGCTGCTCTAGCAGGGGTGCTTTTCCAGTATTTATTTGGTATAGGTAGACCAGGATGGGGGGCGTCATGGAGCCCTTTTGCCTAGGGCACCAGTTGACCTAAGGCCGCTCCTGATACCCCTAGATAAGTTGCACAAAATGTATGGCAATTTAGGGGAGCGAACTTTATGTTCACAAATTGTGCACTTTCTAATTCAGTATTCTCTATTGTTTAAAAGAATGATCAAACCACAATCATTGGTCAAAGAAAAACCAAGAAGCTTAGCTAAATTCAAGAAATCTAAACATCCATTTACTGGTAAATATCTGCCAGGAAAAAAAATGAGAGGAAAATGGTGCGGTAACCATGGATAGGGAGAAGACACACAGTAAATATGACCTAATCAAAATGAGGAACTTCATCTGAAAAAGTAAAATAAGAACAAGATTTAACCGTAAGTGGAACAAAATGGACTGAAGGCCTTGAAAGATTAATATGAGAACTATTCCAATATAATTGAAGAGCATGGGCCAGTTTTCAGTACAATCAGGAACATGAGCAGCAAAGGAAAATGAAGTCTCTAGTTATCTCAATGCTTTATGGTAGGAAGTACTACCTAGGAAAGTTTTGGTGCGGTGCAGAGCTGAGCTGAGCTTGTGACCAAGTCCTAGAGGCTGAAGAATGTGTACTGGATCATCTTAGATCTTCAAAGCTTTATTAATGGTAACAATATGACATTTCTCTTAAATGCACTTGCAGATGTTGACAAGGATGTTTAGTCTGAGATCACCCTGCACACAATCACGTTAGATGGACCAGGCACTGAGTAAGCCTGCAGCTAGTAGCCGGTCCATAAACAGTGCTTAGAAAACACTATCTGGCACTGTGTGGCATCCACCAATGAAACATGATGCTTGCCTATGTGCAAGTTAGTATATACAGGAAAGGCTCTAGTGCCATCCAGTGTTTACTTTCTACACAAAATAAGAGTAATTTGTGATGCATTAAAGTATTCTGAATAAAAATGCATGCCTTGTTTATAAACCTTTAGGGAAACATTAGTAGGTACTGCAATATTTTGCAATATTTGTTAACTACAGTATAACATTTAAGATAAACAAGTAGGTCACAATGCATTGAACAGAAAATGGGCAGACATTCTATTTTCAGTACAAAAAGCAAGAACTAACAAAAGTCCAACAGTCGAAACTAAGAAATAAATTTAGTCCACACCGGGTACTGGCTTGTAATCCTTTATTATGATGTCATACATCACACAAAATCAAAAATTAAGTGCTATTGTCCACTATGCAGACTTCTTCAGAATGAAAATCCATACAACACGGACTATTTAAAAAGATTAGCTAACCATCACCAAGAAAATGCTATTGGATAAGTAGATTACCTCTAAAAAGGCAACATAATTCCTTACTATGTTCACTCAATGAATACAAAATGTGTATAAATGTATATAAAAATGAAAAGTGATTAAAATAAAGTGGAAAAATGTTTGACTAAGTAAAAATGGTTATAAATATTAGAACTTAAAAGCCATCCAGGACCAGTACAATTGTCGACATCCATTCTGAACACAATAAAAAATACTTATATACACACACATAAGACACCATATATGTATTGTCATATAAAAACAATAAAAATGTAACAAGACTCAAAAGAATTTTTATGCTAGCTATTTACATATACAAACAAGCTTTTAAACATAATATATTCGAAATAGAAACCATGTCATTCAGACCACGTCCACTGGTAGAGTTACATTTCAACTGCCATCTTAATTCTTTCCATTCTAAAATATCTTTCCATAGCCCTCCTCTAACTGTGTTCTCGATATTGTCTAGAATGTAAAATTTAAAATTGTGGATGCTGTTTGTTTTAATTTGTTTATATAAGCACTACATTTATCCTTTTTACTAATATCGTAGACATGTTGATAATCCCTTGTCCTTAAATACTTCTCTGTCTTTCCTATATAAAAAGCCAGGCATGTCTGAAATTAAGCCACATATACAACTTTTGAACTAAAACAACAAAAAAATCTCTGATTTAAAACCACCTCACCATACCCAGCAATAAGAAAGGAAGGCCCTTCCATAATGTGTTTACACTGATTACAATGCTCACATTTCTCCATTTTACCATCATCACATCTAATGTTAACTCCCTCAATCAAAGATGAAATATCTTTCCTATAGACAAATATATAAGGAAAGGTTTTCCTTTCTTATTGCCTGGTATGGTAAGGTGGTTTTAAATCAGAGATGTTGTTGTTTTAGTTCAAACAGCCAAAAAAAGAGAAAAATCCACTGTAAACCATGAAGCACCAAACTGGAGAGAAATACTTTAATATGCAACTTTGTAGTTTCACTTAAAAGCAATTTTTCAAAAATACTAAGTTCGTACCTTGAGAGGTTGAAGACAAGTTCAGAAGCAGAGCTTAAGCTCTCTTCTGACTGGAACATTGATATTGACTTTTCCACGTCTGATACTCGGAGTTGTAACTCATTTTCCGCTTGCGCTTTTGTGTGAAAGGGAGTGGTGAATGTGTTAACACCAGAAAATCCAATGGGTCAAGGGCTGAAATGATGTTAGAATCCAACAAGTGTCACAGAACGGGTTCAAATTATATCATCGAAAGCTAAAAATAGCGAACGATCTATAATCGAACCCAAATGCACAAAACCACAAAATGTCAAAGAAATGGATCAGCAAATTTTTCCCAGGGAAAAAATTTGCTGATCCAAAAAAGAAAAAGAATGTACAGGCAACATAAAGTGGGGGGCTTTGCCCCCCAACCTTAAATATACCAACTCCGTGGTCGCACCACAGTGAAGAAAACAGCAAAGTCCGGAGAACAGCCCAGCAAATTTACCCTGGGAAAAAATTCACTGATGTGTTCCTTCGATATTCTGTGGTTTCGTACATTTGGGTTCAACAAATGAGCGTTTGCTATTTCTAGCATTCGATCACATAATAGGAACCCTCACAGAACATGTGACCGGTAAATTTTCAATCTCTGCTCCTGCTCTTCCGGATGAACCTGACATATAAGGCAATTCCCCTTCTCGTTGCATAGAGCAGAAGCTGAAATAACATGTTGAGTATCCAGAGTGGGTTCAGGCTGAGTATCTGTTGTTTCATTAGATGTCCATGCTTGCTCAGCCAAATCGCTCTGACATAGAAGCATGTTGGAGCAGGTAAAAACCTGCCCAGTTTTAAATTTATTGTAGTCCCAATGTAACTTTCTTTTTTGATGGCAATAAGCTTAGTTCCATAAGATTTCACCCTTTCAATAGCTTTGCAAAGTAGACTTGAATGCTGATTAAGGTCTATCTTGTTCACTAACTCATGATACTGCTGTTCAACTTCGCTTCTTAAAAATCATTCGTCATGTGCATATATATTTCAGTGAACAAGTTAAATTCAAAGCTTGCCACCTTTTTAACAAGTCTGGATATTTTGAACCATACATAGGCATTTTTAACAAACGTAAACCTCTCATCATGATTTTATGCTTAATATAGCTCTCAAAAGTTAAACGTTGCCATTGCAGCCTCTTAAGCAACTGGAGTTTACGTTCAAACATATGTACTTTTGTTTTATATTGTTCAGTTAAATCTCCATTTGAATTAGATTATGGATAATTCTCTCCAAGCACAGATAACAATGGATTTTCAGACGTATTTAACAAATCTGTAACAGGAGTAAGTCTTACCATAGGCATTCCACTTGTGGATGGCAAAACTGTTGGTGTGGTGCTAGTCAATCAAACCAAACAAAAACTTCTTGTAAGCAATAAAAAGAAGAATTATCTGCTGGTAAATCACAGTGACAAGTGCAAACAGCCAAAAAAGAGAAAAATCCACTGTAAACCACATAGCATCAAACCGGAGTCAAATACTTTAATATTCACCTTTGTAGTTTCACTTAAAAGCTTCCTCAGGCACATAAACATTTAAAACAGTTACTAAAGCCATTTAAATAGATAAAAGTCACATGATACAATTACACCCTCTGATGTAACTCTCTCAAATAGGGCTTTAAAGATACAAATTCATTTAAACCTGGCAATATATGACCTCCAAGTCACAAATCTATATTCCTCTAATTCAGTATGTTGTACAATATCACCACCACCACCACATTGGGATTCATTAACTTGAAATAAATCATAAATTGAAAATAGTGTGTGCTGCCTGTATTACAAATATGCCTATATAATGAATTTGTGTTAAATTTCCTATTAGTTTCAGAGAGATGACCACTAATATGATCTGTCAACCTTCTGTTGTTTTTTCCCACACAATATGCATCACATAACTGGCAGGTAGCTAGGTATATAATGTTCCTAGAATTACAATTTCCAAACACTTGTACATTAAATATTTTGCCAGTGACTGGATGGGTAAAACTTTTATCAGTATTAATACTGGTGTACAATGCATGCATTTGTTACATCTATGTGTTCCTACTTTACTGGTCTTAAAATATATAATACTTTGAGACTGTTCTTTAGAACATAGTTTATTCATTAAATTAGGACATCTTTTGTCACCAAAGGTTGGTTTATCACCTATAGAATTCCTCATCTCTGGTACTGCAGACAAAATGAAAAAGAAGTTATGTTCTTACCGTAATGTTCCATCTGTGTTGTTGTCTTTCATCTATCTTCAACCCATGGGTTCGGATCTGATTCGGCCACATTACATAGCTTGGATCCATGAACTGAGCTCCTCCGCCACCCAAAATTCCCCACTCTGCCATCACTACCTCAAATCGAGTTTGCTGAAAACAGCCAGAGCAAAAAGAATAATAAACACGTGTACCAGAAAAATAATACACCATCTACAGGTCCTCAAAAAAAGGAAGGGGGGATGGGGGGAGGCTGAAGACAGATGAAAGACAACAACACAGATGGAATGTTATGGTAAGAACATAACTTTATCTTATTTTGTTGCTTTCATCTCATCTTCAACCCATGGGACTGAGTCCCTAGCTACTTAGAAAAAGGGTTGCCCTAAGGAAGGATGTTCTGGAGCATGACAGAGCCAAAGGACACCCGGCTTCTGGAAGTTATTGTCCGATTTGTAGTGGCTGATAAAGGTATGAGGGTTAGCCCATGTAGGCGCTGTAGAGATGTCATCTATGGAAACTTTGGACCAGAATGCAGAGGAGGTAGAAATGGATCTGGTGGAATGGGCTTTCACTTTGTGTGGTAAGGGAATATGTTTTAGATTATAAATCAAGTGAATACACTTGGAAATCCAATTAGAAATTGTAATTTTTGTAACATTTCTTAATCTGGACTTTGAAAAAGAGACAAACAATTGATCTGACTTGCGAAAGGATTTGGTTCTATCTAGATAAAATCTCAACTGTGTATGTACACCCAGAGAATGGAGTCGGTATTCCCCTCTGTTTTGGAAGTTGAGAAAAAAAAAACAGTAGGTGGATCTCTTGATTAATGTTGCCCTCTGAAGCAACTTTTGGACAAATGATAGGATTAGTGCAGAGGGTAAATCTGTCCTTATGAAAAATAATGTACGGGGGCTTGATGCGTAGCACTTGAAGTTCTGAAACCCTCTTTGCCGAGGTAATCGCTATGAGGAATGTAATTTTCCAGGATAAGAACTGTAGATCCACTTTGGCAGCTGGCTCAAACAGGGGTAGATATTATGGGCTGAAGAGCTAAATTGAGATCCCAAGGGGGAATGACTTCTTTAACAGATGGACGGAGAAGGAAAGTACCCTTGAAGAAAATGTTGCAAAGTTTTGAAGAAGCCAAAGAAGAGGCATTAAAAGCAACATGGTAATTAGAAATGGCTGCTAGATGCACTTTCATGGCAGATGAACTGGAACCTTTGTGAAAAAGGTTAGAAAGAAAATCCAAGATAAAAAGAATAGAAGTGGAAAAAGGGTCAACTTTATGTGGCTGAGCCCATATAGAAAATCTCTTCCACTTACTAGCATAGATTTTCCTAGTGGAAGCTTTGTGGGCTGCTAAAATAATATTCCTAACAGAAGACAACAGCCCAGGAACTCTAGCCATCATTGGAAGTGGATTAGCCAAGCTGTGAACCTGAGACTGACAATGCCTGGGTGAGGGTGACTGGACAGGTGTGAAAGAAGATCCTGAGATGGATGCAGAGTTCAGGGAGGACACAGCAGATGAGACCATAGAATGGGAAACCAGATTTGTTAAGGTCAGAATGGTGCAATGAGGATGACCTTGCACTTCATCCTCTTGGCTTTCTGAAGGAATTTTAGAATAAGGGCCAAGGGAGAAAATGCATACAGAAGACCAGGGGGCCAAGCATGAACTACAGCATCTCTTGGGGATTCCACTGGTGGAGGAATTAGAGTGAAGAACTTGCTGCACTTTGTATTTGGGAAGGAAGAAAGGGCGTAGAAATCAAGATACCTGCTGTACAGCAAGACAAGGAAATAATACTTTTGACTGTATGCTGTAATGTTACAACCCACAAAACAAAAAGCTAATTCAAAATCTGTTATATGAAGTTTTACCACATCTTTTGTGAGTATAGCTCATGAAAAACTCAATTATTCATATGTACTTTCAAAACATTTTTGAAAAGTACAGGGTGCTTACTTCAAGTCATTTTTGCAAATGATTGATTCTTAGCTACGTTTTAGTACCCCCATTACATCTCACCATCTATTTACTTTACTGTGAAGTAAACAAGCAGGCATCAGTTTTTCAACTGGTTGGTATAACAATGCTCACAAGAAGATAAATGTATATTTATCAGCCGTCCCCTAAAGTAAAAGAAGGCAGCACACTTGCTACAAAGTGATGGAAAATGTACTATCTTCTAATGCAAACAATATAGATGGAATTATCTGAAGAATGTACAAAAGATTCCCAAACATTCTACTGTTTTTATTTTTTATTTAATTTTTTTTTTACAGATTAGGTTGGTGCAGACTGAACATACTAAAAACAGGAATAATGTCAAATTTTAGGTTCAAATCCTTTCAGTTGTTAATAATAAAGGACAGAATTACAATGCAGTACCATATGCTGTCTTTTCTCATATTCTACAGATCCAAAGATAGAAATGATACTGGTATCTCCAAATATTACCTACTCAAGAATGTGCATGAATCGCCTTTGATGACTAATCAGTAAGAATCCCTAGTGTTCCTGAAATAGCCACTGGAAAAAAACATAAAAGCAAGTGGACTAGATGTTGAAATAACCATTTGCAGAACACATATAATGCCAAAGAGTTGACAGCTTCCTTTAAAGCTGGCAAATATAGCTCAAGTCAATGGGTCTCGTCAGTTGTACAAGAGACTGAACTAAAAGGATATTAGGCTGGCTGACTAGGCCACAGAAGGGTGTTTAAGATGACTGGGGTGGGGACAAGGAGTAAAGGAACAAGTACAGGACCAAGGACACACTCGTCTTAAGAAAAGAAGGAACAGACGTAATATAACATGGGAACACAATTCCCAGACAGACTGGATGAAAACAAAGTGGATGTACTAGGTAGCAAGGAGGAGGACTGAGGAGTATAATGTAGGGAATTCACTTTAAGACAGAGATAGGAAGGACTTTTATAACTGAAAAAGCAACGTTCAACAGATGTTGGCAAAGTGCATTTCTTGGGAAGTATATTTCTCTGTCATTCTTCACCAAAGTATAATGATACAATGTGTGATAACTGAGTAAATATGTAACATACGATAAAAACATGAGCCTGGGAATGCAAAGCAGACTCAAAATGCACTTGAGCTGCTTTTGTGGACTGATCAGCATCATAAGTTAGTATGAAGTTATACATTAAAATATCTATGTGCAGAGTATAAAATAGCCTTTTTCCTACAGAATATAAGGTTTTGAGAGTTACAATGCATGCCATACTGAGCAAATTGTAAAATTATAAGATGTGATTTTGGAATGGTGGTAGGGAATAAAACAGAGTAACTGCTTTAAGATAGGCTGTCTGCATTCTTTCTCAAGCTTTATCAGTGTGTGTGTGTGTGTGTGTGTTGGGGGGCTTTTCATTGCTGAAGGTGGTGATATGGTGAAACTGTTAATCCCATGCCCAACTAAATCTGGCTGATAAATATGTTCTGTATCCAAGTTTATGCCTGTGACTAGAAAATGATAAACATATTACTGGCCACTGCTTGTCCTGGTCCTTTCAGTAAGGCAGGCATTTACAGACTGTTACACATTCTGAATCATATCCCTACCCTCAGAGATGTCAGTGTTAAAATTTCTAGACTTTTGTGTTGTCTTTGTGCTAAAGATTCAACAAATTTTACAAGTTTACAAGCACAACCAAAAAAGTACACAGCAATATGTGAGCACAACAGCCATGTAATTTTTTCTTCCAAATTTACATTACTAAGAATAAAGGATCTTTTAATATTAGAAACCTGTAATCATGTCAATCCAGTCCAGTAGTTATGACATAATAAACAGTGATGGGTGTCAGACCTTCCAGAGTAGTACAAAAGCAAGAAAATAAATAAGGTTTGAGGTAGCCGGCAAGGTTTACAACAGTGCTGTTGAATATGTTGTGTTAAGTTTGTGTGTGTGGACCAAGTACAAAGGTGCAGATACACATCAGGGTAATGCTGAAGATTACAGTTTTCTACAATCAAATCAAAACTCCATCCTCAACATTCACTAAGTGCTTATTACATGGAAGGTGCCCAATCTGTAAGTTTCAAATGCAAAATAAAACAGGTCTTATTTTTTAAGATATTTTTCATTCCCTGGTGGAAATCAAAGAACTGCAGCAGACGACCTGTGAGCACATGTGAGGCAGCAAGCTGGCTACATGTGTTCCAGGTGTCACAAAGAAATATAAGCTGACCAGTAGGTGGGGCCACTGTATATCTGCATTCAGCAGGAGGGGTGACCTGGGTAGGTCAAAAGCCAAGAATAGCAATATGGTAGGACTGGGACCCAGCCTTCCCTACCTAATAAGCCATAGCAAAGAAAGGGAATACATAATTTAATAAGCTGTTGATGGGGAGGCAAAATTATTTTTTTCTCAGTATTCAGAAAGCAGCCATTTTTCTAAACACACTGATGACAGCGACAGTTGCCAAACTTCAAATTCGGTCTAGAAGACTTTTTTTTCCAACCCTGGAAATTGCTTTCCTAAGAGAATTTGAAACATTTTAGCTCTTTACTTTCTGAAAGTAAAGCCATAACACGAGCTTACTGAAAATATGAATAAAGTACTGAAACTGGAAATGTATTGCCAGTTTTGTCAAGTATGCACAATATTTCCTGTCAAGTGTCAGTGTTTATGCCTATAAACCAAACAAAGAATAAACTTTGCAGTGTGGAGGGTGTGATGTTCACTTCCTAAATTATGTTATGCAATTAGTTCACTTAATAAATCACTTAATAAAAATTGAACTGTAAAATATAAGTATAAAATACGTCCTACAAAATAATCGAAAATAGTGGGTAGTCCACAGTGGAGTTAAAAATGGAATATCCTTTATTGAAACACACAAACAAGATATCCTAGTTGAGTATAATGAAAAACATCAAAACCATTCCTTGTATATAATCAGGTTGTTTGGAGCAAGGGAGTAGTTACAGAAAGTGGTTCTGTTAAGAGCAACTTGAGCAAAAGGGGTGTATAAATATTTCGAAATTGATGAAGGACCAGCAATAAAACATGAACAAATGTAAATAAAGCTCAGTAAGGAACACTTTAGAAGACTTAAATTAATCCTGAAAAAAGCATTGACATCTAGGAACAAGATCCAAGCCATAAATCAATTTGCTCTTCCTGTCCTAACTTACAGTTTTGGAGTGATTGACTGGCCCCAAAAAGTTTTGGATATATTGAATATTAAAAGAAGAAGGATGCTTCATGCTCACCAAATGATTTATAAAAATCAGTGTATACCAAGATTATATATTCCCCGTTCCGAAGGAGGGATGGGCCTCCTTGAAATTGATTACATGTATAGATCTGCAGTCGTGGGACTCCACACATATCTGATGACCTCACGGGATCCAAATGTAGTGAAAGTTTTGAAACATGAGAAGAATAAATCTAAGATGACATCTCTGCTTCATTTAGCAGAAGCATATCGACATCAAGCAGGAATGGAAATCAAACCAGAAGTGGATAAAAACCAGGCAGCAACTGAATGTGTTAAAAAAAAACAAGAGAGACTATAAGGTGAAGGACCAGATGAGAAGGTAAGAAATGTGGAAAAAACATAAATATAGTTGCAAGTATAGAAAACTTCTGGAAAAGCCTCATGTTGATCAAGAACAAACGTAGAAATGGTTAAGGAGAGGTGAATTCACATCAAGAAATGAAAGGTTAATATTGGCAGCCCAAGATAGTGGGCTACGTACATGCTGGTTTACAAAGTGCATTGAACATGTGGGAGAAACAGACTTATGTAGGTTTTGTGAAATCGAACTGGAAACAGTCACACACCTTGTTGCTGGTTGCGACGCACTAATGGCAGAGGGACTGTATACCGAAAGGCATAATAATGTGACGAGACTGTTACACTGGAGATTGTGCAAACATTATTGTATCGAACTGGCTGAAAACACTGGAAACATGGGCCACAAAGAATCATTGAAAATGATGATGGTTTATATCACATGGGATCACCCAATGCCAACAGTTCAAAAGACAGATGCTAGAAAACCGGATATAGTGGTGCAAGAAAAGAAAACAAAAGTAGCATTGATCATTGAAATCGCCACACCTAGTGACTACAGTGTCTTACGTACAGAGAGACACAGAGTCATAAAATACCTTGATCTGCAGACAGAAATGAGAGCCATGTGGAAGAAAGATAGCCAGACAGTTCCAATAGTAGTAGGAGCAACTGGTCTTATAAAAAAGAGTTTACAATCATATTTACATATGTTACCAATTCATGTAACACCGTACGAATTGCAGAAGGAGTCATTACTGGGCACATTGCGAGTGCTGCAAAGAGCACTTTTGGCTAACATCAAAAGAGTGAAACAATACTAATTTCATGACATTTAATCGTACTTTGACATAGGAATGGGGTCCATTCCCGTAATGGTATTAGAAACCCAAAAGACTTGAAGAAATTAAAAACGGCAGAAACCCATCAAGAAATGAAAGGTTAATATTGGCAGCCCAAGATAGTGGGCTATGTACAGGCTGATTTACTAAGTCCATTGAACATGTGGGAGGAACAGACATATGCAGGTTTTGTAAAACCAAATTGGAAACAGTCACACACCTTGTTGCTGGTTGCGACGAACTAATAGCAGAGGGACTGTATACTGAAAGGCATAATAATGTGGCAAGACTGTTACACTGGAGATTGTGCAAACATTATATCGAAGTGGCTGAAAAGCACTGGAAACAAGACAAAAGTAGCATTGATCATTGAAATCGCCACACCCAGTGACTACAGTGTCTTGCATACAGAGAGACACAAAGTTATAAAATACAAGGATCTGCAGGTAGAAATGAGAGTCATGTGGAAGAAAGATACCCAGACAGTTCCACTAGTAGTAGGAACAACGGGTTTTAAAAAAAAAAATTTACAATCTCATTTAGATATGTTACCAATTCATGTAAAACCATATGCGTTGCAGAAGGAGTCATTACTGGGCACACTGCAGGTGCTGTGAAGAGCACTTTTGGCTGACATCAAAGAGTGAAACAATACTAATTTCATGAACTTTAATCGTACTTTGACTTAGGAATGGGGTCCATTCCCATCATGGTGTTAGAAACCCAAAAGACTTGGAGAAATTCACAGCTAGAGGAGGCATGCAGAAGCACATTTCTAACATTGCAGAGACTCCTACCCTCAAGCAATGGCAGTACTGACAGATGTAGCACTGCTGTATAAAGGCTATACACACTTTTTAATTGCTATGAAAATAGAGACATTTTTCATGACAGTATATATACTTAAAGGACCACTACGGGCAAATGATGAAGAAAACAAATATATTTTATCTTGCCATGATTTACTACACCTCCCAAAGCTGCCTGCAGCAAAATAAGTACTCATTCCTAATTTTTATTTGTTTTTACTCTTGTCTGCCCTCATGGGCATAACACTCTAGAATGCATCCTGAGCTTGCTGACAAACAACCTCCCCCAAGAAACAGTAGTTCTAGGTGACTTTAACATTGATTGGAATTCATTTAATAGTATAAACCCTACATCCCACATAAACCTATATGGCTTCTCTCAACTCATTAACTGTCCAACCAGAACTGATAAATCCAACAACCATAAATCTATTCTAGACTGGATTCTGATTAATACTCCCCAACAAACCTACCAGTCCGGTACCCTTCCAGATGATCTAAGTGACCATTCTTTAACTTATGTCATTAGACACAAAATCAACCTATCCTTACCTGCCACACTTAGAACACTAAGAACAAAAAAGACTTTTAACTCAGAACATTTTCTAGCTGATCTAAAATATTGTAATTGGTCCTCATTGAAATATCTTCCCTTAATGAAGCAGTAGATTACTTTAACTCTACATTCTTATCAATTCTAGACCAACATGCCCCAACTCGTACCATCAGAACCAAATCAAAAGTAGCACCCTGGCTAACTAATAATACTAGGCATAAAATCATTATTAGAAATAAATCATGGTCAAAATGGCACCACTAAAAATCAAACTGATCGTCAAAAATTTAGAGAGCTTAGAAACAGCACTAAAAGAGCTATCCTGACCGACAAAAAACTATTACCTTCAGCTGCAGAACATTACTAATAAGGAACCTAAAAATTCTGGGCCAGTATTAATAATCTTCTGTCTCCAGGTCACTCCATTACACCTAATCCCCAGGACTCTAACCCAGAAAACCCTAAACAAACAGCAAATGACTTCAACTCATTCTTCACAAACACTATCCAAACACTAGCTAGTCATCTATCTCCTGATACCTCAAATCTTCCTCCATCCACATTAAATCCACCTCCTACACTCCAATTACAACCAGTCTCTACCTCCTTTATCACATCATTGCTCCTAAAGTTAAAACCCACCACTCCCTCTGCAGACAAACTGCCTGCAGAATTCTTACAGATAGGTGCCAAAGCCTTAGCCTACCCTATTTCCATCCTGATCAATAGATCTATAAAGGAAGGAATCTTCCCTCTATCTGGAAAATATCTCATATCATCCCACTACATAAAGGAGGAAACTCTAATGATTTCTCTAACTTTCGTCCAATAGCTCTCCTCTCACCAATCGCAAAAATCATGGAAAAATGTATTCACAAACAAGTATTAAATCACCTTCTCAACAACAACTTACTCTCTAACTGTCAGCATGGTTTCAGACCCTCACACAGTACCACTACTGCTTTACTCTCCTTCACTAACTCCATTAACACTAACCGTAACAATAACTATCTATCTTCCTCTGTCTTCATCGACCTATCCAAAGCTTTTGATATGGTGAATCATAAACTTTACTACATATCCTACAATCACTGGCTCTTGATCATCTTGCCTTGTCCTGGTTTGCATCTTACCTAGAAAATCGTCAGCAGGCAGTACTTTGGAAAAACTCACTTTCTAATCTTCTACCTATCTCCTTAGGTGTACCTCAAGGCTCTATCCTAGGCCCTTTGCTATTTTCTATCTTTATTAATGACCTTCAATCTGCTATCCCATATTCTACCTGTATACAATATGCGGACGACTCAACTATAATCTGCTCTGCTAACTCTCATACAGAACTCCAGTCACTTACTCAAAAAGCTTTCAGTGCTGTAGAACAATGGTTCTCTTACCGCTGTCTACTCCTCAACCCCAAGAAAACAAAACTATTACTTTTTTCACCTACTCGTAAATCAACTCCACCTTACTTTACTCTTACATCCACTGACGGAACACTCATCTCTCCTGACTTGACCACAAAACTATTAGGGATAACTATTGATAATAACCTCAACTTTGACTCTCACATCAACAACACCATAAAATTAGTTAATAAAAAATAGGATCCCTTTACAGAATCAAACCTTTCCTAACACCCACAGCAAGGTCCACCATTGCTAGATCTCACCTAATCTCCACTCTTCTCTATGCTTCCCCCATTTACACTAATCTTTCCAAAAACAACATGAAGAAACTAGAAACATCCTATCATAACATAGCTCGATTCGCTATTGGATCTCCTTTTAGAACTCATCACTGCTTGAACCTAAAAGAACTAGGCTGGATTGAACTTCCTAACCAACTTGTACTTCAACAGATCTTAATTGCTTATAAGATTCTATATCAGCCAACCAACACACCAACACTTACTAGCCTTATTTCTCCATACAACAACCTGCAACAACTTCGTTCCTCAAATAAACTTCTGATTAATATTACCAAACCTAACAATAATGCAGGCGTCAGTTTATTCTCCAACTCTGTTGGAAAAACATGGAATAAACTACCCTCTGATATCACTTCTTTAACCTCTTTCCAACTTTTCAAATTTCAACTAAAGATTTATCTCAATAAACACTGGCTTTGCTCCTGCACTAATCCTGACTAATGCCAACTCTTCTCTCTTCCATTACCCTTGTTTAAAAAAAAAAAAAAAAAAAAAAACTTTATTTTTTATATTATCTGGTTAACCTGCTATGATGTCATGTGAACTTTTATGCCAATGTATTTTTTATCTGATTATATTATTGTTTTTTATTTCCTATCTTTCTTATGTAACCATTTATGCCTTTTTGTAAAAGTGTACAACTGATGGAGCTTTTCTCCCCGGGCCTCTACTGAAAACGGACATATATCCAGTTGGACTAGCCCGGTCAACAAATGTAAAATAAAATAATAAAAAATGGGAGCAGACATAGTGATTCCTTTGGAAAGCTAAATCTGTCTCATAATGCACAGACCGAGAACAAATAGCCCTACCATTTGTTGTCAGACTAGACTTCCGTTCATTTAGAATGGAACACCTGAAAAAAACTGCCAAATCTGAGAGTCTGCAGCTCATGTGTCATTGACTGGTATGCGCTGAGTTTTACAAATGTTGTTCCTACTGATGTACTACACATTCTCTGAAAGAAACTTGCAAAAGTGTCAACAAATTACTGAGATAAAAAAGGTTTTTCACAAGGAGCAGTTTTGCAAGTTTCAGTTCCTGGCCAGGTTACTCCTCCCATCTCCCCTCCTTCAGTCGGTTACAGTCTCACATTTCCAGCTTTACCAGATTCAACTATTTAGTCAGCTTTGCCAAGTCTCCCTTCCCCCTTAAAGGGACAATCCCAGGTATTTTTTGTTTTGATTCAGCCTTTGTTTACATTTCAGGTTTGCCTTTCTGAGCATGCTCACCTTCGGCTGAGGGGGTGGGGAAGAGTGCCTGCAGGAAGTTTCAACAGTGTTAGCCAAATTAAATCTCAAACTGAAGCTGTACTGACAACAGCTCTCCCTGTGAGCTATTCATTAATATAATCTGTGCATTCTATTCTACCCATTAAGAAACGTAGCTTTTCAGGCATTTTACAAAGTGACTGCTGCTGGTACTCTACAAAGCACATCAGTAATGCAAAGTTTTAAAACATCAGTAAACAGTGTGTTTTTTTTCCCTTCATTTCATATTTTATTCTGTGGTGACTGTGAATCCTGGCCAACTACAACAATTTTATGACATGACTTCTACCTAGAGAAAACATCTGAGTGAGGCAAACAGTAGTGGAAACCATATTTCTTTTTCTTTCATTTCATGTTTTACTGTATTCTGACTTTTGAATACTAGCCTGGTGTAATGACTTTCTGACCTGCTAGTAATTCCATAGAAAGCGTGTGTGTCAGGTTGTTGAATTAGTAGACACACTCTTCTGTTCCTTTCTCAGTTTCTAGTTTGGTATGTGCTGATTTCTGACTACTACTACACAAATGCACTAATTTTGTATGACTGGGCTGCTTGTACATCTGTAGAAGCATGTGTGATGCAAAATTTAAAAATGAGTATACACAACTTTTCCTTTCACTTCATATTTTATTTTTTGCTGATTTTCAGTTACTAGCCAAATGTACTTCCTAATGTACATGCTACATCTGAGTGAGTTACTGCATTGTATTATGTTTTCAGCACTTCTTTCTCTTTTAATTGTATAGCTGTATGAATCTGTTTCTAGTTCCACTGTTACTACATATAAACAAATAACTGAAATGATAACTTGTACAGCTTTTGGCATCATTCAAACAGTTTGCAGTACCTAATGAGTGTCTGATTCCTGGGTCGACAATGATTAGTCCTACATGTTAACATTTAAATTGTTTCCATTCCAACTCACTCACATAACAGCACATCTCTCAACCTCTTAGCACATAAAATATGGACAACGCCTACAATAATGGTGAACAAATGCCCAAAAATTGAGACAAATTTTAAATACTGCTCTTATAAACTTAGAAAGTTGCTAGCCTAACAAGATGTCTTAGTGTGCATTTTCTGAAGGATATGAAATCTGAAACTCAAATGTGTATCTTTATTTAGTAATGTCAAACCTCAGTGATTTGCCAGAAGAATTTTATAAGGAACAGACCAAAAATATGAGGCAAAGATCTGGACAGTCTAGAGGTATGTATGGCAGTAATGACACATCCAGAAGGAAAAAAAATGTAGAATAAACAAGAGGGGGTTGAAGGGAGGGAATGAATACTGCAACAATGAAGAGAAGGACATCTACTGTTATGGTACAATTTTACACAACTGTACTGTGTCATTCTATATATCTGTTGCAGTATTCGGTTCAGAAGGGAGAATAAAAAAGACCAAGAAAAGAATGGGAGGTGGAAGGCTGAGAATAGCCCTCAACAAACCAACACAAAATGGTTTCAGCAAAACCTGCTCTGGCCTTAGAAACAATATCCAACTTATAATGCTTAGTAAAGGTATGCACTGAAGACCAAGTAGCAGCTTCAAAGATGAAATGGTGTCCAAAACCCAGAAGAGGTAACAGCCCTAGTGGAATGAACTATAACAAAAGCAGATAGAGATTTGCCATAAAAAGAATAACAAAATAAATGGCCTTAGATATCCTGGAGGAGATAATTTATTTATAAACAGCCAAACCCAAAGACCCGGAATGAAAGGAAACAAAAAGCTGATAAGACTACTTGCTGCTGACTCAATTGCCTATCCTATATCTATACTAATCAATCGATCTGTGCTGGAATCAACTGTTCCCACCCTTTGGAAATCTTTCTTCACTATCCCTCTTCATAAAGGTGGAAACTCCACTGACCCCTCAAACTACCGACCCATTGCCATTCTGTCCCCCCTCTCCAAGATATTAGAAAAATGTATTCACTCTCAGCTTCTCAATCACATCCTCACGCACCACTTACTTACCCCTACCCAACATGGATTTCATCCTCACCACAGCACCACCACTGCCCTCTTCTCCTTCACTCATATCATTGCAGAGGCCCTAGACAACAATAAACTCATTTCCTGTCTCTTCCTAGATCTCTCCAAAGCCTTCAATACTGTCTCTCATCCTCTACTACTATCCAAACTCGCAAATCTCCACCTATCCCCCTCCAAACTTGCCTGGTTTAATAGTTACCTATCTGGCAGGGAACAATCTGTCAAATGGCTCTCATCCTCCTCACCTTTCCTTCCCATCTCCACTGGTGTTCCCCAAGGCTCCATCTTGGGACCCCTTTTGTTTAACATCTTCACCAATGATCTTAACACCTCATGTAAAAAAATCCTCCCTTATTCAGTATGCCGACGACTCTACACTTATATCCATCTCAAATAACATTCCTGAACTACACTCCCCTGACCCAACAAGCCCTATTATCAACTGAACAATGGCTCTCTCACAACCTACTGATCCTAAATCCCAAAAAGACCAAACTCCTACTTTTCCTTCCCCGTTCTCTTTCTCATCACAAAACCTCCTTTTTTATTACATCTTCTAACAATATAACTATCCAACCTGACACCCACACAAAACTCCTAGGGGTCGTTATCGATGACGAACTAAAGTTCAACCTACACATACTCCAGTGTATAAAAAAACAAACCAGAAACTAGGTCTGCTATATCAGAACAAAAAATTCCTAATCCCTGAATCTAGACTTACCCTGGGCCAGGCACTCCTCCTCCCCTCCCTCTTATATGCTGCCCCAGTTCTTACCAATATCTAGGCCTCCACTCTAAACAAACTCCAACAGACTTACAATAAAATAGCCAGATTCATTACTAACTCCCCATACAACTCACACCACTGCATTTCTTTAAACTCTCTTCAATGGCTTGAACTTCCCCAATTTCTGCTATCTTATCAATTTCATATGCTACACTCTATTCTTTATAAAACCTCCTTCTGTCCATCTCTATCTTCCTTAGTCTCTTTCTATATTCCATCCCGGACCCTCCGTACTTCTAACCAACAATTACTTGATGTCTACCACCCAAAAAGGTCAGTAGGCAAACTACTCTACAAACACTCACTTGCCCATGCTTGGAACAAACTTCCACTTGACTTACGTTCAATCTCCACACCTCACACTTTAAAAATGAACTAAAAGCTTATTTTCTCAATTCCAGGACCTGCCCTTGTCATGACCCCACCTAGTCTTCCTTCCCTTTATGTACCCTCAAAAGGTCCATACTTAGTACCTCATTACACCTCTCTCTCCAATGTGTCTACTATGCATTTGCATAATTTTATACAAACAAAAACATTTTATTGTTGACCTATTGAACTATATCAATGTAAAATGATGTTACTAAGCTTCTTTTTAATGCAACTTTAACTTTATGCATGTAACCCAACATATGTGAATCTTTTTGCTATAACTGCCATTATATCAATATTGTTTAAAATTGTACTTGTTTAAAATGTACTACTGGAGCTTTTCTCCCTGGGTCGCCACTGAAAATGGGCCACAATCCCAGCTGGACAAACCCTGGTTAACAAATGTCAATTTTATTTATTTTATTTATTTTTTATTTTTTATTTTACATTTGTTTACCGGGCTAGTCTAACTGGATATATTTCCATTTTCAGTAGAGGCCCGGGGAGAAAAGCTCCAAAATGGCATAAAGAATTTAAACAACAATACTATCACAAAGTAATAGACAGATTTAAAAAATACCAAGATATAGTATTAAAGAGCAGAGATTAAATTAACTAACTGAATAAAAAAATAAGTTACATACCGGATAAAACAAGTCTTTTTGCAGCATCATACATGAGGTAGTTTATAAAACAGAAAGGAAATTATTTGTACAGAGGGATAATATAATTTTAGTAGTTACAGTTACTGCTTTGGGGAGATAAACAATGTAGTTTTAGTTTTAGAACAACGTGGTGAAAAAAAAAAGTGGAGAAAGAAGATGTGGCGTCAGAAGTTAGTCAGGGTTGCTACAGGGACATAACCAGTGTGTTTTGAGGTGTCTTTTATGCTTTTGTTTAAATAGTGTAAGAGATGGAAGTAGGGTTAGTTCACTGGGTAATAAGTCAATAAATAAATAAATAAATAGTCCTAGTTTTATCCAAATAATACCTGAGCCATCTGTGCAAATCCAAGGTATGCAGGACCCTCTCACTAGCTGACCGAGGAGAAGGGAAAAAGGAAGGTACTGACTGATTTAAGGAAAACTCATTGACTACCTTGGGCATAAAAGGATTTATTACAAAGGGACACCCTGTCCCTATGAAAAAACAAAAAAGAAGGAATAGCCTTAAGGTGCTGGAGCTTAGAAACCCTTTGAGCAGAAGTAAGAACCAGCAACAAAACAGTCTTCCAGGTACGATATTGCAAATAATCAGAATCTGCAGGCTCAAAAGGAGCGAGTCAAATTTTCCAAAACAAAATTAAGGTTCCAAGGAGGAATAACAGGCATTCTTGGAGGCCTAATATGCAGGACGCCTTTAAAAAAATTGTTTGATCTCAACCTGAGAAATCAAAGGAGGATTCAAGGGCAGACAAGCAGAAATGGCTGACAAATGAGCCTTCACAGAAGAATAGGCTAAGCACGGCTGGAGCAACTCACACAAATGAGACCAGAGGGACCCCCACTGAAAGAGGTTCCTGGTTACAACCATGGCACTAGACAGAAAATCTCTTCCATTTGGACATACAAGAGTTTCTGGTTGAGGGTCTCCTTGTCCTGTCAGGAGATCCAAATGGAGAGGTAACTTGTGATGACTGCCCCTGGCCAAATGCATTATTTCTAACAGAGTAGTCTGTAATGAATTTTTAAAGTCTGCCAACTCATTATAGTCCCAAAAATATGTTACCAATTGTCTATTTCTTTCCCATTACACCTCCAACATTTCCAATCTACCTGAGGAAACATTCTTTGAGTCTGTTTGTAGTATTGAAATACCTATGCAAACACTTCCAAGCAAAAATCCTAACTCTTCTAGACTTGGTACATATTTGGGAGCCTTCCATAAAGTACAGCTGTGTACACTTACCATAAATGTAGATGTTCGAGTGTATTCACTGTTGCAGTCATTACACTTGGGTTATCCTGCTGGCAGGCTACCCCCAGTCGGCCTGAATTCCAAAGTCTAGGTCCGGTGTCGGTTGCTGTCACCTCCTCCCTGACGTCAGTGCGCCAAGGGTATAAAAGATGCAGCTGACGCCATTTTCTTCACTTTTTCTTGCCCCAGATGTCAGGGGCCCCCAAAAAGGGAAGACTAAAAATATGCCAATAAAATATGCATGCACCAAAATATATAATACCTTCATCTACAAGCAAATACACCACATAGGTTGTATAGATTAGAGAAGTGCAGCTAAGTTCCAGCAAAAAAGAGATGGGGGATGGTGGGAGGGTAACCTGGACTGGAACAATGAATACACTCGAACATCTACATTTATGGTAAGTGTACACAACTGTACTATGTTCTTCGTGTTTCACTGTTGCAGTCACTACACTTGGGTTGAATCCCAAAGCTATGGTTGGGAGGTTGGAGCTAAATAACATTAGGAATGGCTATGAGATCCTGCAGAACTGCAGTGACAAAGCCTGCCCTGGATTTAGAGTAGAGTGTTAAGTGATAGTGCTTTGTAAAGGTGTGCACTGAACTCCAGGTAGCAGCCTCTAAAATGCCTTTGGTTGGTACTCCCCTGAGGAAGGCTGCTGAAGTGGCTGCTGCTCTAGTTGAATGTGGCCTAATGCCCTTAGGCACTGGCTTGCCATGTTGTGAATGAATGCAATGGCCTATCCACTTTGAAATAGTCTGCTTTGAGATAGCCTTTCCTTGTGATCCTGCAGCATATGCCACTAGTAGTTGCTCAGTCTTTCTGAAAGCTTTGGTTCTGTTCAAGTAGAAGTGTAGCAGTCTGTGTATGTCCAAAGAGTGCATAATTCTCTCCCCCTTATTATGTGGGTTTGGATAAAAAGTAAGCAGATGAATAGTTTGGTTAAGGGCCACACTGGACACTACCTTAGGCATAAATGTCGGGTTTGTCCTCAGTGAAACCCTGTCTGGATGAAAAATGATAAAAGGTTCCACAGCCATGAGTTCTTGTAGCTCTGAGACTCGTCTAGCAGAGGTTATTGCCAGGAGCAGAGCTGTTTTCCAAGATAAAAACTGTAGCGGCTGGCTCAAAAGGGGGCAGAGTACGTTTTTCCAAAACATAATTGAGGTCCCATGCAGGTATTGGTGATCTCCTTGGAGGCCTTACATTTTTGGCTCCTCTGAAGTATTGCCTTAACAAAGGATGAGAAAAGATTGGTGGCTCAGTATTGTAATGAGCCGAAATGGTAGAGGCATGAATTTTAATTGATGAAAAGGATAGGCCTTTGTCCAGCATTTCAGTTAAGTATTGCAAAATCTGAGGAATATTTGGTACTGCTGTGTCAATTCCTTGTGCCTGGTTCCAAGCACAGAATCTCTTCCATTTTCCAGCATAAGATTTTTAGTACTAGGCCTCCTGGCCTCCAAAATGACATCCATCACCGCTTTAGTGAGAGGTGTGTTTTGTATGACTACATTATCCGCCATGCTGCCAGATTTAAGGTCTTGAGTTGGCTGTGCAGGATCTGATTGTTTTGTTGAGACAGTAGGTGAGGTATTTGAGGTAAGGTCCAGGCTGGGCATTGAGACAAGTTCCTTAGGATTGGATACCAGTACTGGCGGGGCCAGTCTGGGGCAATCAGTATCATTTTTGGCTTCTCTTGTCTGACCTTTAGTCTTTGCCTTTGTAGCTGGAGTCGCTTTAATATACAGTTGTGTAGGTCTGAAGACACCCTCAGAAGCCGATGCCTGCTCAGCGGCTCCGGACTCATCTGAGGGAATAGTTTCCGAAGGTCCAGTACCTTGAGCTTCCAGCGGCCTAGGCGACTCCACATGGGAGTCTATAGCGGCCTGCGGGTCCAAAGTAGCGGGTGTCAGGGGCTGCGAAAGCACCTCACTGAGAGCCGGCGAACCAGCGACTGGCTAAGAAGAAGCCTCGTCTTCGGTTTTAGACCTCGGATGCCTGTCCTTTTCTTTTTCTTTGCAGTTTTTGTGAATTGCGGTAGTTGGTTGCTTCGGGCACTGCGCGGCAAGAAAGACTGAAGAAAATGGCGTCAGCTGCATCTTTTATACCCCTGGCGCACAGACATCAGGGAGGAGGTGACAGCGACCGACACCGGACCTGGACTTTGGAATTCAGGCCAACTGGGGGTAGCCTGCCAGCAAGATAACCCAAGTTTAATGACTGCAACAGTGAAACACGAAGAAAATCATACATCCTCTTTGTGAACTTTCCAACCTCCTCTGATTCCTATCGTTCTCATGCAATATTTTATATGCCCTACTAATTATCCCACCACACCCCCTGCTAATTATAAATATCAACTCTGAGATCACACAGTCCCCAGGGCAAGGAAATATTTCCCTACTCAGGGATTGTTGATCTCTGACACTTGTTAGATGCCTCTTTATGTCAACCACATGGTGTCAGTCTCCGGAGTGTTGAAGCAGTTGCCATTAATTCCAGAGCTTGGCACCCATATATATCAATATCCTTGGCATACACACACACACACACACACACACACACACACACACACACACACACACACACACATTATATATCTATATCGATCTATATATATATATATATATATATATAGATATATATGTATATACATGTGTGTGTGTGTGTGTGTGTGTGTGTGTGTGTGTATATAAATATATATATATATATATATATATATATATATATACTGTTATAGATATATGCATGCGCATACACACACAAATGCATACTCATAAATACAGACACATGCACGCACACACACATATATATGTATGTATGTATGTGTGTGTCTCTATATATATATATATATATATATATATATATATATATATATATATATATATATATATATATATATATATATATATATATATATACATATACACACACACACGCACACACACACACACGGACATATTAAAACAGGAGTGGACCCATGAGCCCAAGAAAGAGCCCTGGGACACTCTGCCCACTGCTGGTCACTGGTCTCTTGGTGGAGGTAGTGTTACTGATCCTGACTTCTTGAGTCCTATTTGTGAGCCAGCTCTCAATCCAGTGAGTTATTTGGGGATTTATGCCTACTTCTGAGAGTTTGACAGAAATACCGGAGTGTGGTATTTATTTATTTTTTATTTTATTTATTTTACATTTGTTGACCGGGATAGTCCGACTGGATGCATGTCCATTTTCAGCGGAGGCCCGGGGAGAAAAGCTCCAAGGGTAAGCAGATACAGCATTATATAATACCAGCATTACATATTACAAACAGACTATTTACAGAGATTACATAAGTAAGCAAGTTAAATAAGTTCCACAGGTTAGAGTTAATCCCGAGTGTAAGTCAGGATTAAATTAAATTACACAGTAAGATGGTTAACAGATTTTTACACATTCTAGAGAGAGTTAGCCAGGCTTGATACAGTGACATAGCCAGTTAAGTGACAAATGTTGAGTCTAGTTTTAAATTGACCTAAGGTGGAAAGTAAGGTAATATCAGCTGGAAGAAAGTTCCAGGATCTACTTACAGAGTTAGCAAAGAGGGAGTCACCGGCTGTGTTATTAATTTTGCTAGTCTGAATTAGTAGTTTGTTAGAGGATTGAAGCGGTCTAGGATTGTTATAGGGGGTGATAATATTTTTAAGTGCAGGAGTATTGTCCGGAATATAGCGGATTTTATAGGCCATAATCAGTTGGTTATACTGGATTAGGCTGGGTAGTTCAAGCCACCCAAGCTGGTTTAGATTGATGCAATGATGTGTCCTTAATGGCAGCCCAGTGGCAAACCTGGCAATGTGGTTGTAGCAAATTGAAAGTTTGTTAAGGACAGTCTTTTTTAAATTCGAGAGTAGAGGGGATGCATACTGAAGGGTTGAAAGAAGGTGAGAGCGAGCTATAGCAATTTTAGCTGGAGGGGTTAGGAAGGCTTTTATTCTGTTAAGTGACCCTAGTTTTTTATTGATGGTTTTGATAGTTTGGTTAACATGTAGGTCGAATTTTAGATTATTATCTATGATGACACCTAATAGTTTTGTAGAGGGGTCAGGGGAGATTATTGTGCCATCATTTGAATTTATGGTAAAGGTGAAAGCGGTAGACCTACGTGTTGGTGAAAATAACAGCATTTTAGTTTTTTTGGGATTTAGGATCAGACAACGTTCAGAAAGCCAGTTTTCTATTGTATTAAAGGTGGTCTGGGTAGCTGACCATAACTCTACTGGAGATGTGGCTGAGCAAATCAGAGCAGAGTCATCAGCGTATTGGATACAGCTGACTTTTGGGATGACAGTATAAGGGTGGTTAATGAAGATGGAGAACAGCAAGGGCCCTAGTATAGAGCCTTGTGGTACTCCAAGGGTGTTAGGTAGAAGGTTAGAGAGTTTGTTCTGCCAGAGGACAGCCTGCTGTCGACCATTCAGGTAGGATTGAAACCATTGAAGGGCTCTAGTATCTAGACAGAATGTTTGCAGGGTGTGGATTAAAAGTTGGTGATCAACCATATTGAATGCCTTGGAAAGATCCAGGAAGAGGGTTGAGGATATATAATTATTGTTGCGATTATGGTTTATGGTGTTGGTAAAGGCTAGGAGGGCTGAAGTAGTGCTGTGATGAGGACGGAAGCCATGCTGAGTGTCTGCCATAAGGCTATTTTGGATTAGGCGGTGCATGAGTTGTCTATGAATAAATTTTTCCATAATCTTTGCAAGTGGAGAGAGTATAGCTATTGGCCTATAATTGGAGAATTCAGTAGAGCTGCCTCCTTTGTGAAGTGGGATTACATAGGATATTTTCCAGATGGTGGGAATTTTAGCTTCTACTATGGTTCGATTGATTAGTATTGAGACGGAGTAAGCAATAGCATCAGCTGATTTTTGTAGGTACTCAGCAGGGAGTTGATCAGCAGAAACTGTAGTGGGTTTTAATTTTTTGATCAAGGTCCAGATAAGTGAAGTGGTGACTAGTTGGAAGCTGAATGCGAGTAGGTTTCTAGGGGTGCTACTTTCAGGGCCAGGGGAGCTAGGAGGTCGTTGGCTAGTTAGGGTTTGAATTGTCTCAATAAAGAATCGGTTAAAACTGTCAGAAACATCTTCAGGGGTTTTATCAATAGTAGCAGCAGGCTTGGGGTTGAAGTTTGTCTAGGATGTAGTAGATTATTTAAACCTGCCCAAAACTTCTGAGGGTTATTTTGATTTACTGTCTGTAAATTACAGTAGTATTGTTTTTTTGTCTTGTAAAATGGATTTTTTAGTTTTGTTCCTGGATTGCCTGTATTTAATAAAACACCTTGGCCAGGTGTAGGTAAGTGGTATACACTATTTTCTCCTCATGGTGACCCACTCAAAGATGTCAACGGGTTAAGTAGGCAAGACTTTCTCTTAATGAAGCCAAACTGGAATGGGTCCAGTGACTGTAATTTGCCAACTTCCTTGTTGATCATTTCCATGATAATTTCTTCCATGGCTTGCATATAAGACTGGACAGACTGTTGGGTCTGTACTTCCTGGTGTCACCTGATAGTCCACCCTGTATGAAAAAGGATGACTGTTGTGGCCTACCATTCACCTGTCATGTAACCAGTTTTGATGCTGTATTTGAACAGTGCTTCAAGTGGTACTGTGAAGTCATATTTTACTCTAATTAGGAGACAACAGGGGATATTGTCAGTGCCCATTGAAGCATTGTTTTTAGCCTTAGTGAGCACATCCAAGACTTGCTCCCTGTTGATTGCTGGGGGAAGGAATTTCACAGGGGATAGTGAGAGGTTAAGTTAGAGCTAGATTTATCAGCCAGTAGATTTGGTAAGACACCAAGCATTTTCCTGTATTAGACCTTCTTGAAGGTTGTTTTCATTTCAAACATCTGCAAACATGGTCAGCCAAACACCTTTGACATTGGTTTTGACATCCAAGACGTTGATGCCAAAGAGGAATGAACCCAGCGCTGAGCACTAGGGGACTCCACTGGTGATCATTCTTTTTGTGGAGCTTGCCTCACTCATTCTAACCTCTGGGGTCCTATCAGAGAGCCAGCTAGCTAAGCAGCATGTTATAAAGGAGTTTATATCTAGTTCCACAAGTTTGTTGACAATGCTCAAGTGGGTTATTGTACCAAATGCTTCAGACAGATCTAGGTAGACAGTATACATGTTTTCCCGTCATTCACTGCCTTAGTAACCTTTTCAAAGACATACACCAGATTCAATAAGCATGTCCTTCCTTTGATGAAGCCAAACTGGAAAGAATCCAATGTCTGTAGGTCTCCTCTGTCCTTGTTGATAATGTTTGTGATAATTATTTTCATGACTTTGCAAATAAGACTACTCAGATTAATGGATATGTAGTTTCCAGGATTTCTTGAAGGTCCTCCCTTATGAAAGGGCTTGACCATTGCAGTCCTCCATTCATGTGGCACAAAGCCTGTTTTAAGACTACTGTTAAATAATGACTCCAGGAGTACTGATAAGTCATATTTTAGACTATTCAGGAGGCGTTCTGAGATGTTATCTGGGCCTTTGAGGCCGTGTTCTTGGCTTTAGTGAGTGCATCCAGTACATGCACCCTAGTTATAGCTGGAGGGGTTATGTTTGAGGGTATTTTTGGTGGGATTGTTGGGGATGGGGGCGTAAGCTTGGAATTTAATTTGTCCACTAAAACGTTTGCTATATTCCCAGGCTCCGTGAAAGTGGCACCATTAACTATCAGTTCAGCACATTATAGTGTACTGCCCTTCAGGTTTCTGACATAGCTGTAGTAGGCCTTATGGTTACCTTTCACCTGGGAGGCTATCTTAACCTCAGAGTTGGCTTTGCCAGACCTAATTAGCCCTTTTAGTTGCCTGTTTACTTTGACAGATATACATGTATGTGTGTGTGTGTGTGTGTGTATATATATATATATATATATATATATATATATACACACACACACACACACACACACATGCACACATTCATACAGCGTTACACTCAGACACAATATTTTTTATATATATATATATATATATATATATATATATATACATACATATACACCAACACACACACGAACATACACACACACACATATTATGCATACACACACACAAACATATCTGTATAGATATACATATATGCACATTACTGAAGCACACACTGTATATCTATATTTATGTACACACAGACACATACATTCACCCCCTCCCACACACACACACATATATATTTATATCAACACCCATAAACACACATACAGATAGATTGATGCACAAACACTCACACTATATATATGTACTCACTCACTCACACACACATATATATAGATAAACTTATCTCTCTCTCTCTCTATATATATATATATATATATATATATATATATATATATAAACACACACACACAAACACACACACAATCCCTAGCATTTCCTCACTTGTCTCCCTCTTTAAGCCCCACTCAATCCCTCAGAAGCTCTGACCAATGTCTCTTACTAATTCACAAGCCCAGAAAATCTATTGGACAGAATCTCTACAGCTTCTCTGCTCTTGCATGGAACCAGCTCCCCAAGAACATTGGAAACATTCCCTACATCCATAAATTCAGGAAAACTTTCTAAAGGTACCAATATAGCACATGGATTTGCCTCTGTAATCATCCCACATGAACCTTCCCCTTTCTCTATCCTCTCTATTCCTCCCTTCTCTACTACCACAACTCATTTAACTGCTCTGGACTGTACAATTACCCACTGAAGATACCTTAATGTGTTATGTAAATTAATTCAAATGTTTTATGGTATATTTCTTTGCTATGTTTCTTCAAGAATGTTATAATGCCTCTTACTATATTATACTGTGGAGCTTTAGCTAAATTTGCTTAACTATTTTATTATAAATTTTTCACTGTATTCATCTCCAGTTTTGTAAATTTTCTGAAGCTGTGGTGGTGCAGCGGTAGCATTGTCACCTCACAACAAGAGGGTCTCCCATTCGATTCTTGGCTGGAGCGCCTTCTGTGTGGAGTCTGCATGTCCTCCCAGTGGTCGAGTGGCATTTGAAAGACATGCGTGAATGGGCGTGCCTTCGTTGAAGGTTGCGCATCAGGCTGGCACCATAAAAATCGACTGCCAATCATTAGCGAACCGGAGTTCTGCTGTGGCGACCCCTAACCGGGAAAAGCCGAAAGAAAAACAGCAACTTGTACTGTGGAGGTTTTCTCCCCGGGCCTCCACTGAAAAAAGGATTTTGCTCAGATGGACTACCACAGTCAAAAAAATGTCAAATAAATAAATAAATGAATGTATAGATACACATAAATGCACATACCCATACACATATTGACACCCACACTGTACTATTTCTATCTGTCAATATATATAGCTATAGTTATTATATATACACGCACCCACACACATACACATATGTACACAGATAGATAGATAAACATATATATATATATATATATATATATATATATATATAGAGAGAGAGAGAGAGAGAAATATAGCTACACACACACAGATATATGGTCAAGAAAAGGGAAGTAGTTAGTGTGCAAGAGGAAGCACGAGCATGGGGGAAAACTTTTTTCATTTATTTTAAAGTATTTTTTGTCACTCTGTGTGCTAGAGCTTGGATGTGGGTAGAAGATAAGTCTTTCAAGTGTGTCTGACTGCTTGTGCACATGTGGACAAACTATGAAGGGATCATTGGGGAAATGTTTCATTTGGTATCATTTGAGTGTTTCTGCACTCTAACTATATATCCAACAACACTTTCAGTAATATGTTCAAGTCTGCAAAAGCACTTTTACTGACAACAAATGAAACATTTCTCTCAATGACCCCTTCATTAGTATGTCCATCTCTACACAAGCACTTCACACAAACCAAATGGAGCATTTCCCCAACAGTGCCCTCAGCAGTTTGTCCATGTCTGCACAAGCACTTCACTGACATCAAATGAAACACTTCCCCACAAAGATGTCCATGCAAGGACTTTACTGATCACAAAATGAACAATTTCCCCAAATGAACCCTTCTGAAGTGTGTCCATTATTGCCTAAGTCATTCACTGGCACCAAATAAATCACTTCCCCCAACAGTCATTTCAGTAGTATGTCCATGCCTGTACAAGCACTTTTACTCACACCAAAGGATACATTCCCCCAATGACCCTTTCAACAGTTTGTCCATGTCTGCATAAGTACTTCACTAACACAAAATCAAACATTTGCCAGTGTTCCTTTCAGTACTTTTTTCCATTTATGTCCAAGCCCTTTTCTGACACCAAATAGAACATTCCTACCCAGTGATCCCTTCAGTAGTTTTTCCAAATAAAACATTTCCCCAGTGATCATTTCTGTAGTATTCCATGTTTCCAGAAGCATTTTACAAACACCAAATGAAATATTTCCCTGAATGATCCCTACAATACTTTGTGCATGTCTGCATAACCACTTCACCGACACCAGATGAAACATTTCCCCCAATGATTCCTGCACAAGCACTTCACTGATACCAAATGAAACATTTCCCCCGAATGATCCCTTGAGTAGTTTGTCCATTTCTGCATAAGCAGTTAACTGTCATCAAATAGAACACTTCTCCCATTGATCCCTGTACAAGCACTTTTACTGACACCAAATGAAGCACTTCTCCTAGCAACTCCTCCAGTAGTTTGCTCATCTATGCACAAAAACTTAATTGACACCATATGGGTTCTCTATGTATACCCAAGCACTTCCCTGACATCAAAATGAAACATTTCCTCAAGGACTACTACAGCAGTTGTTCATGTCTGCACTAGCACTTCATTGACATCAAATGAAACATTTCCCCCAATGATCCCTTTAATATTTTGTCCACGTCTGAACAAGAACTTTTACTGACACCCAATGAATCATTTCATCCAATGATACTTTCAGTAGTTTGTGCACGCATACGCAAACACTTCATTGATAGAAAATGCAACATTTCCCTAATGATACCATCAGAAGTATGCCCATGTATGCATAAGAACTTCACTGACATCAAATGGAACATCACCCCCAATGATTCCTTCAGTATTTTTCCACATCTGCATGAGAACTTTTCCTGACACCAAATGGCATACAATCCTTTCATTAATTTGCCCATGTATGCACAAGTACTTCACGGACACCAGGTGAAACATTTCCCTAATGATCCCTATACAAGCACTTCACTGATGCCAAATGAAAACATTTTCCCCAAAGATACCTTCAATATTTTCCATGTTTGCCCAAGCTGGTCACTGTAACCAAATGGAACACTTCCTCCAATCACAGCTCTCAACCTCTTAGCACAAAAAAATCGGAAAATCTTCTACTTTTACAAAAATCACAATGCTTACAAATTACACCTCTGCTAGAAGAAATTCTTCTAGACTCTCTCTCTCTCTGATCCTGATAACATCTACCCTTGGTTTCATTTCTACTATAGAGATTTCACAGTTACCCCTCGAAAGCACATCTACAATGTTAGAGGAGATGTTGTTAGTTGCAAGACTATCTGGAAATCTGCATTTTTGGACTTGTACCAAACGATTATAAGCCCTTCTCGGTGTCTCCAGTTCCTTGCCATCTCAATACTGCCAATTCCTTGAAATATCATTGCAACCAACACTCTACTTATCTTGATGAATACTATTTACTTTCTTAGAAGAATCATGGCTTTTCGACAGGTAGAAGTACTGTGATAACTCTCTGGACATTCAGTAATTAGATATTCACTAACCAGGGTGCTGATCTTATCTGGGTCTTTGACCTGGTAGATCACTCCATCCTATTATCCCTCTTACAAGACATTGGTGTATGCTCTGAATCTATCTACCCAATATTTCAAAGATTTCCTTACTAACCAAATAATTAGTTGAATAACTTCCACAGGATATGTTATTAACAAAGAAGAACTGCCACGAAGTACCTATTAAGTGCCCAAAACATCTCTACATCCAGTAAAATCTTCCTTTCATCAGGTATTAGGGAGCGGACTGCTCCACTACATAAACCGAGTGTTGTCAAGGAACGGTTAGAACCATATACTTTGTTCCCATGAATTCTTGTGAAGAAGCCGGTATCACGGGTGAAAGCGCTTAACCAGATTTACCTTGCAGTTCTGAATGTATTGTATGTCAGTATTCAATTCTGGCTGAACATCGTTTTTGTAGCAGTTTGTTCAGTTGGAACATCTAGTAGCTATATACTTGCATCTGGCATTTTATCTGCTTTTAGAAGAAAATAAAGCATTCGGTTTTAAACGTTCTGTGGAATTATTTGGTTCATGTAGTGGAGCAGTCCGCTCCCTAGAACCTGAAGAAAGGAACATTTTTGTTGGATGAATTACATTTACATTGCAATTCTTTTTTATTGAATGTCAGTTCTCTTCATCGGCTGGACATTGTTTGCTTTGCTGTAGTATTCAGCCGGCACGTTTAGCAACTATATTGCAACCTGCTTCTGGCGGTTCTCATTCATGGGAACAAAGTATATGGTTCTAACCATTCTTGGACAACACTCGGTTTGTGTAGTGGAGCAGTCAGCTCCCTAATACCTGATGAAATGAACATTTTACTGGATGTAGAGGTGTTTTGGGCACTTATAAATAATTAGTTGACACTGGGCCTGCTTTATCAGATACAACCTTCAGTCTTTCAAGGGTTGATGAGAGATCAGTTTTTGCACCAATAGCATTCTTCAGTTTTATAAATAAATTGCACCTTGACCTATCTCATCTACAAATCCTCTTCACTGATAATGTTGTTGTCTATAGAAAAAAACCCTTCTCATAATATCATCCAAAATCAACATGAAGCTGACATTCCACAACTAAACAACTGCCTTTATTCAAAATAAAAACAAAAATTACTTTTCAATCCTAAAAGAAAAAAAAAACTATATTTGACACAAAGAAAAGTCTCACTAAAGCCATATGCCCTGTCCCCATCAAAGATCTAGATGAGAACACAAATGAACCCATCATATCATGTTGCTACCTTAGCATTTGAATTGACTAATCTTTCACCTTCTAAGACCACATTCAAAAAGTCAGATCCAAAGTCAGCTGCATCCTATTCATGGCATGGCCCAAAAGATATCTAATTTCCTCTCACAATTTGCTAGAGCAGCCTTAGGCAAAGGTGTCCTGCTTGCACAGCTAGAATACAGACTACCCATATTTGCCACTGTTTTACACACACACACACACACACACACACACACACACACACACACACACACACACACACACACACACACACACTTTCATCTTACAATCTCTTTCTAATAAAATCTGCTGTTTCATCACCAGTTCCTTTTGGTGTCAACATTACTGCAATACCTTAGAAAAGGCATACTGGCTACCCATTCGAGGAAAAGACAAGCTTCTCCTCAACTCCATACTCTTTAAACTCCTATTAAAAAAAAAAAAAACATCACTCCTAACTAGGAGATTAATTACATTCAACTCACACTACAACCTAATAAGCTAGTACACTAATGACCCTATTCTCATAACGCCATCCACTAAACTTCATTCCTCAGTCCAGAGTGTCTTTGTTCTTGCACCTAAATTGTGACAGTCATTGCCACCTGATCTTACACATGTTCATAGATATGTACTAGTAGAACAATCACTATGACTTTTACAAGTCTAGTCATGTTTTCCTTGTGATCCTTAGCCTGATGTTGCATGTCATGTGCTGACAACATAGTTCTGTGCAGTGTGACCAGGTGAATGGTCATGGCTTTCAAGTAGACTGATGTTGGCAGAGCTCCCAGTTAGTTTTCTAAACAAAGAAAACATCTTTTCTTTTTTTATATATAAAGTGACTGCCTGCCTGAAGACTGTTATGAGGGTCACAGTATAATATGGATGTTTGGTACAGTTTTGCCAGAGCCTTCTATGACGCTGTCAGCACACCCCACTCTGGTGAACAGTGCTGGCAGCACTTTAGTGGCCTGAGGAGGTGCCATCTTGACCTTCAACACCGATGGGAAGAAAATTTCAAAGAGTAGTCCCCTGAGATGCAAGTATGCCAGGCTTATCCTTGTCCTACTATTCCCCCTGTAGATATTTGTAATATTATTGGACATCTATTTAATGACTGTTGTATTTCTTGTTATTGTTTTGCAGCTCAGAAGGAAATAGCATAACTTGGCCCAGTTCTAGGGGAGAATGGAGTGGCTGACCAAGCAAGGGATGGGTATAATGCCATGTCCTGTTGTGTAGCAGTTTGGTTTCAGTTCTACAACTTAGATGTGCTCATTCCCAGAGTTTGCACAATTATGAGTAAAAACCCTTGTTAAAGTTTAAGAGCTGTAGGTAACTTATTATCACTGTCTTAGGTATCAGTAAAAGTTACGTAGCAATTTGATATTTTAGTGCAGCTTGGGTATGACAGCTGCTATAGTATGTATAGCTAGAAGTGAATCTTTTCTGTCTAATTTGTAAACCCACTGCAACAACCCCTGTAAATAATGTACTACCTTGCACACCCACATGCAAAATATACATGCTCATTACATACACACAGTATTTATTTGTAGTGAGATGAGCAGCTTTGTCTTCTGACTGAAATACAGAGTAGTTGTTACATCCCTGAGCTGTGCACATTGTCCAGAGCATATGTGCAGTGTGGTCGTATGCGGGACTGGGTAGTTGGAGCTGGGGGGGGGGGGTTATAGTCTGTATGTGTATATTTGCTTGGGGTACATGGGTGCATCATATCAGAGGTATTGGAGAAGGCTGCAGACCTATGTTGGGTGGTGGGCCCTTTGGTGGCATATTTCCCAAGCTTCACTGCAACAGATGTCCATGTTGCTCATACCTTCACTTAGCATAATTTTGACGTTTTTGCTATAGCCATGTTATATGGGTGGGTCTGTAGCAAATAACCTTACAGTGTTTGCAAAGCACCTGTTGATACTTTTGTCTGTTGCACATGGATGCTTCTCTGCCTGTAGTATAATACAGTGGGAATCCTCATAGGGTTGTTGAGTTGCCACTGGGTAAGTGCACATGCAGTGGCTACAAACAGCGTAAGCCACATTCCAGTTGCAAGTCCATATTTCAATGGCAGCCCTCGCTGAGGGTGAAAAGAGGTAGTTGATTTTAATTCTAAGTTTTTGGATATGTTTTTGAAAGTTGACAGATTGGTCAGGCAAACCCATAGATATCTAAAAGTAGCTGTCACTCTGTGAGGTTTGATTTACACACACACACACACACACACACACACACACACACACACACACACACACACACACACACACACACACACACCTGCGAAAGGATGGCACACTTGCCCCCTTCTGCCAAGACTATAAGGTAGTTACCACTGCCATCAGTCACTCCTTCCAGCTACCTTAAGGCCTTTAACAAAGGATGACCAATTTTACTGTGTAATATTAATACTAATACAAATGGTAGTTAGACCAAGGGCAAGGCTGTTAGGAGCGGCCCACAAAGTCTCACCAAATAAATATGCAAGTACTTTCAGAACTTAAATGCCTTTTACAAAGATCAGCCACAATGAAATATTTAAATATATTTAATAATAAATAATAAAAGAACAAAACAATACTAAATATATATTCACAGTGACATCAGAGTTCAAAACCACAGGAAATATTTAAAATAACATTGTAGATGCCTGGTCGGAGTGGTGATGAACCAGTCATCTAGATATGGAAACACCAGAATCCTTGCTGTCTGAAGTGAGCTGCCACTACTGCCATGCATTTGGTGAACACTCTGGGAGTTGTACTGAGGCCAAATGGCAGTACTCAGAAGTGCAAATGACTTCTGGATCTCCTGTTTATCTTTATATGGTAGTATACAACCTGAAGGTCTATAGAGCACATCCAATCATCTTTTCCCAAAAAATGGAAGAATGGACTGAACTGTGACCATCCAGAGCTTGCTCCACTGAACTTATTTGTTTAATCTGCTGAGATCCAATATTGGTCTCCAGTCCGCTGTCTTTTTTGGTACTAAAAAGAACCTAGAGTAAGTACTGGATCCTCTCTGGTCTGGTGGGATGTCTCGGATGACTCTTTTGTCTCGCAGCTCTTGTATCTGTATGGTTTCTTGCTCCCTTTGACTGGGTGTAACATCATGGAGTTTTTGCTTCAGGGCAGTGGATGGGAAAAGGGGATATAGTATCCTCTGCATATTATCCTCTGCACCCATTTGTCATTCGTTATTTTTAGCCAGGCTTTCAGGTGCAGGGATATTCAACCCCCAATTACCTCCAGAGAACATCAATCAGCCCTCCATTCAGGAGCAATGGAAGGGTTTTCCAAAGAATGTATCTCAGGATCCTTGATGATGCTAAGCCCCCCCTGCCACGAGGGTGTCATCTTCCATCATTGTTCCCTCTTTTGCTTCTGGGGGAACTTTTACCACATGCTTTAGGAAAAGACCCTTGTGATTTTCTGAACCACATTTTTCAACTGTTTCTCTGATTTTCTGAATATCATCTCTGGGGAGTGGAAAAACGAATGCCCATGGCAGAAAGGGTCTTCCAATCTTTTTTGCATCTGATCAGCTTATCTCCAACCTTTGGACCAAATAGAAAAGTGCCAAACAGAGTGTTGATGAATGAAGATTTAAAGGGCTCAGCAAAGTCACACAAGTGCATCCAGGCCTGCCTCCTCATAGAGATACCTGAACCTGCAGCTCTACTCACCCCTTCGGCTGCATGCAAAATGAGCCTCATGGAGGAGTTTGGAATGGAATGTAGGGTGGCCAGCTGTAAGTTAACCAAAGCCTGCACCTCTTCAGACATGGCTCCTGAGAGGGTATTTGAGAGCTCCTTGATCAGATCGCTTTGCAGTCTGGTAAAATGAGAAAGATAACTCAGGAACCTCAGGGCAAAGGTCGCTGAAGAGGATACATGCTTCTCACATCTATCCAGCCTCCTGGAATCCTTATTAGGAGGATGGATAGTAGAACTCTCTTCTGCAATTTCTATGTTTGTGGCCACCGCCACAACCATGGCATCTACTGCAATACCTCTTGACCAAAATTTTTTATCTTCAAGCACTATTATTTCATTTGGTCTCCAGGGGGTTGGTTTCACTGGAGTCTGGGGCCTTACACACCCATGAGATCAATTCAATGCGCTCATCAGCAGGCGGGGTCACCCAGGTATACTGACTCCTCTGATGAGGGATTGCTCTACTTCCAGCCACCTCTCTGTTTGAAAATCTCCAGGATGTCCCTGAAGGAAACATCATTTGGAGGTGAACGTTGAGATCCTTTTACTTCATTGAGGTCAGTATCTTCAGTGACAGACTCCTCCTTGGAGTCTGTTTCCTCTTACACTTCCTCTTCCAGGGAACCTCCTCTATGGGGAGTTCCTGGGGAGGTATCAGAAGAGGAGAGAAAACACTCATGGGTAGCCTGGGGCTTCTGGACCCACTGTCCCTGCAGGAGGTCTGGACGAGATACTGGGTGTGGGATCGGCAAGGCGGAAGACTACAGATCTGATGGGGTAGATAGTATCTGTGCTGAAAGGGCAGACATAGCCTTCTCCAAGGCCTCAAAAGCTGACAGACCCCAAGAAATAGAGGATCCCCAATCCTAAAGGTCATGCCTCCACATCCAGTCACCCTAGAATCCAGAAGACAGAGCTTCCAAAGCCAGAGCCAGGGCTGGGCTGGGCTGATCCAAGCTGAAGTTCCAAGACATAGGCATTGCTCCAAAAACTTTGGATCTCAGCCCAGTGTCTTGGACCCAACCAGGCCACCATTATCTTGACAGCTCCCTGGCTCCAAGTGGTCAGAGGAACTCAGAGCAGAAGTCAAAGCCAAGGTAGGAAAGGTCCTCAGTTCTGACTCAGACAATATCAGATGGATCAGATCTGAAGGTGCTGAAACTTCCAGGAAAGTCAGGGGAGGAATCAGAAGATGGGGAGAAGATGCTCAAAGCTCCTGACCTTTAGGGGTAGTAGCTGAAGGGGATCTTGCAAAGCCCTGCGCTCAGAGGATCTTCTTGACCATCCTGCCCACATCATCTTCTGTGAGGCTTCTGGTCAAGTGAGTTGATGATGTCATTAGTGACTTTGATCTCTCCTGGAAAGAAGAAGGACTTCTGGTTGGCACTGGGTCAATGGAAGGAGAGTACTGTCCTAGGCAAAGAATGAATCTGTTTGAAGGGGCTCCCCATACGATCCAACAGCAACTGATCTGACCTACCTTTGAAGCAGAGAGGCTCAGATCCCAAGCTATACCATCCGATGGGGGAGTCCTTGCAGTCTTTGAATCCCAGAAGTCCTTAGGATTTAACAGCTTAGCCATCATTGGAGAATGCTCAGATGGAAACTTTGGAGCAATGGGGTCTACTTCACATTACCAAAATGTCAGTAGACCAACTTTCCAATCCTCGAGATGACAAGACCAAAAATCCAAAATGCTGAAACTCCACATAGTCGACTGTCAAACAAACGACCCAATAACATGCAATGTACCTTTCATGTAATGCACAAAGAATAGCAAAAATGCATCCCATGTAAGCACTGCCCTGTTAAATGAAATGGACTGAACAACTACCGAACTCTCCGCCAAACCCCACCCACAAACCAATAGCCATGTGAAAATAACAAATCCCACTGAATATTCATGCAAGTGTCCCGCAAAAATATTCAGTGGAGATTTGTCAAGCCAAAAAGCACAATCGCTTTAATTTAAAATGTTACATCTTTGAAGGGGGGGCTGCACCTCCCAAACCCCCTGCAAAATTAAATATACCAACTCCAAGATCGTACTACAGTGTGAAAATGAGCAGATCGCCTGTTCCACTCAGCTTGATGTCAGCATTTCATTCATTCAGCCATCTTAACGTTGGCATAGTGAAATTTCAGTTATATGACACTGTTCTTTTGGTCTCGGTAATTTGAAAGTCGGTCTACTCACATTTTGGTAATGTCAAGTGTATATATATATATATATATATATATATATATATATATATATATATATAAACAACAGAGAGATGAGACAGCTTTCTACCTTCTGTCCTGCAAAAAAAAAATGCCCACCATACCTCTTAATGCTCTCCTTTTTTGCCTCATATTGTTACTATGCTGACTGTAAAATTTTTGATTTTCTGGTAAATCATTAAGGATTACAATCAGTTAATAATGCCAGACATTAGAGTTTCATACTTTTTTATTGTTCAGAAAATGTATGTTTCCACCAGTGTCATGGTGTAGAGGAATAACACCTGGGTTTGATTACAGGCTTGGGCTTTTAAGGGGTAGGTGTGCCCATCCAGTGGGAAGTAAAAAAAAAAAAGAAAAAAAAATGTTTTATTAATCCTTTTACTCAAAATGTTTAACTTATTTAGTTGGGTATGTTGGTATGTTACTGTAACAGTACTATATAAATGTTCCTGTACTTGAAATGTTTTACCTGTCTGACATTATCTGTATTGTATATGGTCAAGATTTCTGTCTTGTAAATTGTCTTAATGTGGAGCTTTTCTCCCCGGGCCTCCACTGAAAATGGACATACATCCAGTCAGACTATCCTGGTCAACAAATGTAAAATAAATAAGTAAAAAGTACATTTATCAGAAATGCTCCCTGATGAAAAGTGTGGGAGGGGAGTAGCGCTCAGGCACTCTGACAAACACAGGGGTGAAGGGGATGGTGAAATAAGTCTACGTCATAATAATCCCCTAACCAAGAAGCAAGAGTTTGAAGCAACAGTTTCTGGCATCAATCTCTAAGATGCCCTTAAGATTCACACTGTCCCCAGCTCACTCCAAAGTCCAGGGGAGGAAGAAGGAGTAGGTGGACCCAGAGGTGAACTGGGGCATTGGCACAGCTGATCAGAATGATGCAAGGTGGAGAGGAAAAAATGAAAATGCATGTTGTTCTATAAACTGTTTAAGTAAATATATAAAAACTTGAGTTATCCCTGATTTTGGGCCTTTGTTCCCGTCATCCTGCAATTGACTAAATTTGGCTTTGTTCTGATCCTTCTTCAAAGAAGTAAAATCCTACACTGCCCAAAATGTTTAATAGAACACAGTCAGCATCATAAAAAAATACTTAACTCACATCGCCCTTAATGGAAATATCAGCATCTGTCTTCACTCTAAGCACCATTCATTTTAAGTTTGATTTTTGCTGGTGTTCTGCTCTATACCACTCATGCAGCAGCAAACTCACAATGTTTAAGTTTGAGGTTGCTTGAATAGTCAAGTCAGTTGGAATACTTTCCACTCAGGGCACCCACTTCAGTACAGGGATATTTTCTTTAGACAGGAGCACCTTTGGACTTTTATATATTCTCTTTTTTTTTTTAAGGTTTTCATTGCTTTAAAAATAGCTTGTTTACACTTCCTTACAATTATCAAGGGTATCAGAATTTGTCAGAGATTTGGATTTATGTCATTAGCCTAGTAAACACCTATGAACCTATAACAAATGTGGAAAAAATGCCCCTAAAGAAAGGTAACCTAGGAGGTCACCTAGTTGACATGGGTAAGGCCAGCTCATAGCTGAACTAGAAGGTTGAAACTCATGAATGTTTGTGAATCATCTAATCACTGTAAGCATAGGTGAAACTTATTTTACATGAAAGGTGGCACAGTGAAGAGTGTGTCTGTGTTGCAGACAGACTCATAGCTCTCAACCTTTTGTCTCCAAAATGTGGACTACATCTTACAGTGTGAACATTCCTCTCAAGTATACCTCACAAAGAGGAACATTCCTCTATTTTGGGTCTTAGTGTCCATGCTCCTGAAAGTTCCACGTTGAAAAGGTCTGACTCATATTGAGTCTTAGGAATTTTTTTAATTAATATTCATGGCAAATAGTACCAAATTATACAAATTCATCAAGAAAATTGTTATAAGTATAAACTAGCACATTTTAGCCATCCTATGACCTTCCAAGTTGAAGTTGTTAGTAAGTGGTTAGTAGGTGTTCCACATTTTGCCCATTGGTTTCATTGCCACTGTAGAGATTTCATAGTCACCCCTCTAAAACACATCTAGAGATGGTGTTCGTTGTAAGACTGTCTGGAAATCTGCCTTTGTTGGACTCATACCAAAAGATTATAAGCCCGTTTCAGGGTCTCCAGTTCCTTCCCATCTCAATATTGCCTAATCCTTGAAATATCATTTACAACCAACTCCCCACTTATCTTCACAAATACCATTTACTTTCTCACAAGAATCATAGCTTTTTGACAGGCAGATGTACCGCGACTACTCTCTGGGCATTCACTGATTAGATATTCACTAACTAGGGTACTGATCGGATCTGGGTCTTTGACCTGGTTGATCACTCCATCCTATTATTCCTCTTAACAAGATATTGGCATATGCTCTGAATCTATCTACCCAATGTTTCAAAGATTTTCTGACTAACCAAATAATTAGTTAAAATTGGGCCTGCTTTATCAGATACAACCTTCAGTCTTTCAGGGGTTCCTCAAAGATCAATTATTTCACCAATAGCATTCTTCCATTTTATAAATAAATTGCACCTTGACCTATCTCATCTACAACTCCTCCTCTTCACTGATAATGTGGTCATCTGTCGAAACAACTCTTCACATAAGATCATCCAAAAATCAACCTGAAGCTGACATTCCACAAATAAACAGGCTTTATTCTAAATGAAAACAACAATTACTTTTCAATCCTAAAAGAAGAAAACAATATGTTACTTGGCACAAAGAAAAGTCTCCCTAAAGCCATATGCCCTGTCCCCATCAAAGATCTAGATGGGGACACAACTGAACCCACCACATCATGTTGATACCTTAGCATTTGGACTGACTAGTCTTTCAGCTTCCAAGACCACATTTAAAAAGTCAGATCCAAAGTCAGCTGCATCCTATTCATGGGCCAAAAGATATCTAATTTCCTTTTACAATTTGCTAGAGCAGCTGTAGGCAAGGGTGTCCTGCTTGCACATTGCTTTATAAACACACACACACACACACACACACACACACACACACACACACACACACACACACACACACACACACACACACACAACCTTCATCTTACAATCTCTTTCTAATAAAATCTGCTGTTTCATCACCAGTTCCTTTTGGTGTCAACATTACTGCAATTTCTTGGAAATGGCATACTGGCTATGCATTTGAGGAAGAGACAAGCTTCTCCTTAACTCCCTGCTATTTAAGCTCCTACCAAAAAACACCATCACTCCTAACTATGAGACTAATTACATCCAACTGACACTACAACCTCAGAAGCTAGACCACTAATGGCCCTACTCTCATAACTCCATCCACTAAACTTCATTCCTCAGTCCAGAGAGTCTTTCTTCTTTCACCTAAACTGTGGCAGTCATTACTACCTGATCTTACATTGGTTCATGGATATGTGCTAGGTCATAGATATGTACTACACTATGACTTTTACAAGCCTAGTCATGCTTTCCTTGTGATCCTTAACCTGATGTTGCATGTAATGTGCTGACAGCATCAACATTCATTACCATTAAAGGGCTACTATAGTTATCTGCAGTGTGACCAGGTGAATGGCCATGCCTACCAAGTAGACTGATTTTGGCAGAGCTCCCAGGTAGTTTTCTAAACAAAGAAAACATCTTTCCTTTTTTTTCATATACAAAATGACTGCCAGGACTGCCTGATTGAAGACTTATGAGGGTCACAGTATAATATGGATATTTGGTACAGTTTTGCCAGGGCCATGTCTGATGCTGTCAGCACACCCCAATCTGGTGAGCAGTGCTGGCAGTACTTCAGTGACCTGAGGAGGTGCCATCTTGACCTTCAGCACCGATGGGAATAAAAATGTGAAAGAGAAGGCCCCTGAAATGTAAGGATGCCAGATGTATCATTGTCCTACAGTTTCCCCTGCAGATATTTGTAATATTACTGGACATCTATTTAATGACTGTTGTATTTATTGTTATTGTTTTGCAGCTCAGAAGGAAATAATGGAGAACTTGGCCCAGTTATGGGGGAGAATGGAGTGGCTGTCCAGGCAAGGGATGGATATAATGCCATCTCCTGCTGTGTAGTAGTCTGCTTCAGTACTACAACTTAGATGTGATCATTGCTGGAGTATATATGATTATTAGTTAAAACCAGTGTATTAGTGTAAAAAATGCAATTAACGTCTTACCACTGTCATACAGCTGTTTTAAGTATCAGTAAAAGTTATGTAGCAATTTGATATTTTAGTGCAGCTTGGGTATGACAGCTGCTATAGTATGTATAGCTAGAAGTGAATCTTTTCTGTCTAATTTGTAAACCCACTACAACAACCCCTTTAAATAGACTGCCTTGTACACCCATATGCAGAATATGCATGCTCGTTACATACACACAGTATTTATTTGTAGTGAGATGACTAGCTCTGTCTTCTGACTGAAATACAGGGTAGTTGTTGCATCCCTGAGCTGTGCACATTGTCCCGAGTATATGTGGGGTGTGGTTGTATGGGGGACTGGCGGATGGGAGCAGTCAGGGGGGTTAGTCTGTGTGTGTATATTTGCTTAGGGTGCATGGGTGCATTATATCCGAGGTATTGGAGAAGGCTAGAGACAGTGGTGGACCCCTTGGTGGCATATTTCCCAAGCATCACTGCAACAGATGTCCATGCTGCTCATACCTTCAATTAGCATAATCTTGACATTTTTGCTATAGTCATGTTATATGAGTGAATCTGTAGCAAATAACCTTACAGTGCTTGCAGAGCACCTGGTGATAGCTTTGTCTGTTGCACATGGTTGCTTCTTTGCCTGTGGTATAAAACAGTGGGTACCCTCATAGGGTTATTGAGTTGCCACTACTGTCTCTCTCTACAGAGTACTTTTTAGAATTTCTGTGTAGCCATTGATAGCAGTGGGGGGTAGTTTCAGCTCATCACTGACATTCTGTCTTGCCTTATATAAGTGGTGCATTTTGAGCTATCTCTGCTTAACTTCAGAGCTTTGGCCGGCTAACATCTACCTGAAATCAGCTGGATGTATAATTGAATTTAAGTACACTTTCATCTGCTCTTTTGCATATAGTACTGTATTTAATTTATTTGTGTTTTTCACTGAATATTAACTCAGCTGAAATTGTGGCTGTCTCTCTGTGTTGGTGGCTTTGAAATTGCTTGCCCCTTTTGTAGAGTTGTATTTGGATGCTCCTTGTGAGCCCATCTCATTTGCTCACTCAACTGAGTGCAGTGAGATCATATTCTGATTTCAGGCACTCCTACTGTGTACAAAGACAGCATTTGGGAAGGACAGCCCTGGTAGCCTCTTAATCCTGCTCTGTTCCCTCCCTCCAAAAAAAAAAATATATATATATATATAGCTGCTCTTACTGTAACTGTCTTAGTTGCTCTTGTGCGTGCTGTTATCTGTTCAGTCGCTCTTACTCTACACTTATTACTGCTTGTTAGTAGCCTTCTAATTTACTGCCTTCTGCACTTGTTTTTTAGTCATTTGCTAATTTAATTGCATTTATTTGAACTGTATTTGCCGTAGTGTTGCTACACACTTGGGTGTGCTGGCCTGCATTACAATTTGAATTGTATTTACTGCTGTTTTAGCTTTTTTTCTGTAAAAAAAAAAATTCTAAGCTTGTTTCCTGCCTTTCCTGTAACTAGTCAAGTCCAGATACAGACTTGCTGTATCCAGGACTGTTGGTAAGCTTCTGAGCCCCCCCAAGCCTTTCTGTGTTGGAGGGAAGCCTTCTAGCTTATCAGTGTGAGTGGTAAGCACTAGGTAGCCTATCTACCATGGTAAGAGTGGGTTTTGGCCCTGAATTTTTTGTTAATTGGCCATTTTGGCAGTTTTTCCATCTCTTTCTACTTTCTGGTTAAAAGCCCATTTTGCATTTGGTCCCTGCCTTTCCTATAACTAGTGTAGTCCAGGTACAGATTTGCTGTATCCAGGACTGTTGGTAAGCTTCTGAGCCCCCCCAAACCCTTTTGTGTTGGAGAGAAGCCTTTTAGCTTATCAGTGGGAGTGGTAAGCACAATGTAACCTATCTACCACAGGAGGAGTGGTTTCTGGCCCAGAAATTATAGTTTATTGGCCGTTTGGGAAGCTTTTCCATCTCTTTCAACCTTCTGATTTAAAAGTATGGGTTTGTGCTTGTTTCCTGCCTTTCCTGTTACTAGTCCAGTTCAGGTACAGATTTGCTGTATCCAGGACTCTTTGTAAGCTTCTGAGCCCCCCAAGCCTTTCCGTGTTGGAGGGAAGCCTTCTAGCTTATCAGTGGGAGTGGTAAGCATCAGGTAGCCTCTCTACCACAAGAGGAGTGGTTCCTGGCCCAGAAATTGTAGCTATTGGCTATTTGAGCAATTTATTTGCATCTCTTTCAACTTTCTGGTTTGAAAGCCACACTTGTGCCTGTTTCCCGCCTTTCCTATAACTAGCCTAGTCCGGTTACAGAGTTGCTGTATCCGGGATTGTTAGTAAGCTTCTGAGCCCCCCAAGCCTTTTTGTGTTGGAGGGAAGCCTTCTAGCTTATCAGTGGGAGTAGTAAGCACTAGGTAGGCTGTCCTCCACGGGAAGAGTGAGTTTTGGCCCAGAAATGATAGTTTATTTGGCTGTTTGGGCAGTTTTCCATCTCTTTCAACTTGCTGGCTTAAAAGCCTACATTTGTACTTGTTCCCCACCTTTCCTGTAACTAGTCTAGTCCAGGTACAGATTTTCTGTATCCAGCACTCTTTGCAAGTTTCTGAACCCCCCAAGCCTTTCTGTGTTGGAGGGAAGCCTTCTAGCTTATCAGTGGGAGTGCTAAGCATTAGGTGGCCTATCTACCACAAGAGGAGTGGTTCCTGGCCCAGAAATTGTAGCTATTGGCCGTTTGGGCAGTTTTTTCCATGCCTTTCAACGTTCTAGTTTAAAAGCCGCACTTGCACTTGTTTCCCACCTTTCCTGTAACTAGCCTAGTCCAGATACAGAGTTGCTGTATCCAGGACTGTTTGTAAGCTTCCGAGCCCCACAAGCCTTTCTGTGTTGGAAGAAAGCCTTCTAGCTTATCAGTGGGAGTGGTAAGCACTAGGTAGCCTGTCTACCACGAGAGGAGAGGTTCTTGGCCTAGAAATTGTAGTTTATTGACCATTTGGACAGTTTGTCCATCTATTTCAACTTTCTGGTTTAAAAGACCACATCTGCACTTGTTTCCCATCTTTCCTGTAACTAACCTACTGGGTAGCACTAGAAGACCTTAAACTGATACAGGCCTTCTAGCTTAGAAGAGAAACTTTGGAGTGATTAAGTATCAGTTTTCTGTACTTTCTTGCCGTACTTAACTGTCTTCCATCTAAACACAGATTTTCCAGCATTTATTGTGATTTAAAAGCTTGTTTTTTTTCACATATTGTACTTGACTGCCTGCACTTTTAAAATGTTGTTTTTTGTTTAAATAATTTGTTTAACTGTTGTAGGCTACACAGTAAAGTGCTATAGCCTTTTCTGAACATTTGTAGTCGTTTAAAGCTGTTTTAAGTATATTTTTTACTGTTTTTGCCTTATCTTTTCAAAAAAACAAAAACAAAAAAAAAATCCTTGATGTTATGTGATCCTATCTCGCCTACATTCTGACTGATGGGTTCGGAGCCGATCCCTCGGCTCCGACTCGGCACGCTTATGCCAAAGAGCGAAGTCTCTTATTGGCTGAGCTTACTATATCCCAGGATGCACCACTACCAGTCCCCCAGATCTCGTTTGCCGCTAACTTGCGAAGACGTGGTCTCGAGCTGGCTGAGCTGAGTAGTATTTTACTAACTTTTTTCTGTCAGAAATTTGCTGTTCTTGTCATAAAAAGCTGTTTTAACGGCTACTCTTTCCTTTTGTGTGTGATTGGAGTTTTTTGTGAGAAACTTTGTAGTGTGATTGGGCGTTGGTTCTGATTTCAGGCCTCCTTCATCTTAGGGCCTTCCCGGTCAGTCAACCCCTCTCAAACCTTAGGGGTTTTTAAAATACCCTTGAGTTAATTGTTACAGGATTGTTTACCTAATCGGCAGCTGTAAACTGATTTTTGGTAGTGTCAGTTAAATCAGAAAGTCAAGTGGATAGTGTTGTTTTTTCTGTCAGGGAATTACTGCATTATTGTTATAATGTCTCAGAATCCTAGGCCTTCGGGCTTTAAAAAATGCACCAAATGTAATTTTAAGATGTCAATCACAGATGATCACTCTCTCTCTGTTTATTGTTTGGGTGCAAAACATTTACAAGAGTCATGCAGTGTGTGTCACGCTTTTTCCTCGAGGGTCCTCCAGGAGAGGAAAAATAAACTCATTCTTAAAGGCTTAATAAAACCCTCCTTTGAAGAAGCTTTAGCACCAGCTAAAAAGAAAAGGGCGTCGGCTCCGACCAGTCCGTCGGATCCGACCGCCAAAAGACATAGGCAGGCTTCTCCTTCGGCTCCAAGGACTTGGAGCCGAGGGCGAAGTCTGCCTCGATGCCACCAGTCTCGACTCCTCTGGCTTCGGAGCCGATGGCTGGGGCATCGAGGCGGGTCACCTTCGGCTCCACTGGTCTCGGAGCCGACAAAGGTTGCCCGCTCAGACACTCCTCCTCGGCGCCAAGTCCTCCTCGGCACCGATGGAAACTAGTGTGGGTATTCCTTCGGCGCCGATAGTCATCGGTCGCCGAGCCGGTCCCCTAGCCCTTTGGGGCCGTTGGAGAGGCCATCTCGAACCCGTTCAGTATCCTCTCTGTCATCGAGGATGTCGGATTCGGATATAGACAGGGTGCTCCAAAGACTGTTCCAGTCCCCAGTCTTTCAAAATTTGTTTCGGCTCCGACCCAGTTGGCTTCGGAGCCGATGGCCCATGCCCATGTCATTGCTATTCCTCCTCCGACCGCTTCGGCTCCGTTGGAGCAGGTGCTGTTGGAGCCGGTGGAGATCTTAGGGTCGGCTCCGACCCTTACTCCAACCCGCCTTCGGGTCCGAGTTTGGTACACGGACTTCTTCGGCTGGACCTGGGGTGATGTTTGGGACCTATGCTATCGGTTCCGAGCCTCCCTCTCGGTGCTTGCCATGCGGGACTTCCGTCTGCTATCATGGCTCGGGACCGGACACTCCCAGGATTCTGGGGTCCGGCTTTCAGAGCTATGAGGAGTGCCTTGGCCAAGTCTTCTTGCCATCTCCCGGCTTTACCAGCACCTTCCCTGGGCGTGGAGACTGGGTCTTTGGCAGTTCCCTGTCCGTAGGCAGCGGAGCCCCTGGGCCTGAGGTTACCCCATTGGGGTTCCCTCCTCCTGAGGGTTCTTCGAGTTGTCTTCAGAGGAACCCCAAGGAAGAGATCATGCAAGAGGAAGCACGTGGACTCCCGAGTCTATTACATCTGACACTGATCTTGATGATGCGGAGGGGTCCCAGTCGTCCTCGGATGATGTCTCATTTGCAGACATCTTAGAGATCCTCAAACAACGAGGCGGCTGGATATCCAAACCCCCCTCTGCTGATGAGTCAGTACTCCTCAAGGCCTTTGGGGCTCAGCCCTCCGCCTCCTGGGTGTCTCCGCCCTTCGACGAGCTCCTGGATTTAGTTTGTCGGAGGGGGGAACATCCAGATACCGTGGAACCAGTCCCTTCTCGTCCTAACAAATTTTTGTCTGCCCCACCCGAGAAGGAGTTCCTGACTAAAGGCGTGGCTGTAGATGCTATGGTGGTGGCATCTGCTACACAACAGGACGTGGCAGAGGCTTCAACGTCCGTCCATCCTCCTAATAAGGAGTCTAGGAGCATGGACCGGTACGGGAAGCGCACCCTTACTTCAGCGGCCTTTACTTTAAGGTCCCTGAATTATTTGGCACATTTTACCAGACTTCAGAGGGATCTGGTCAAGGAGCTGTCAGATTCCTCTCGGGTAACCTACCTGAGCAGCTAGCCCAGTCGGTTAGCTCTCAGTTGGCTATCCTTACGTCAATTTCTAACTCGTCCATGAGGCTCATTTCATATGCGGCCGAAGGGGCGGGTAGAGCGGCAGGCACAGGCGTGGCTCTACGGAGACAAGCCTGGCTCCGTTTGTGTCAGTTGGCGGAGGCCTTCAAGTCTTCCTTCGCCGACGCTCCCTTCGATGGGTCCTCTTTGTTTGGACCTAAGGTTAAAGACACCCTTACCCGCTGTGAGCAAGAGGGAAAAACTTTATCTGCCGTAGGTGCCCGTTATTCCACTCCTTTTCGGCCTTATCCCAAGGCTAAAGGAGGAGGGAAGATGTGGTTCCGTAAATCACGTAAGTTTTTTCCTCAACAGCAGGAAGATTCCCCTTCCAGAGGCAGAGGACGGGGAAATTTTTCTGGGAGACGCCGTCCCAGAGGCGGCAGAGGGCCCCGCAATTCTGGAGACCCGAGTCCTTTCGTGGCTCTTCAGCCTCCCACACCTCATGAGGGATTGCCCGGCTGTGCTGCTCGAGCCAGTCGGGTGCCGCTTTGCCAAGCACCTAAAAGCCTGGGAAACAATCACTCAGGACAGATGGGTGCTTCGGATCATTGCCGGAGGTTACACCATCCCATTCACATGCTCACCCCACCGTCCAAAAAATCCCGGACCCACCACCCAGTCAAAGGGAAATTGCAGCCGCAGAAGCTTTAAAGCTGCTAGAAAAGGAGTCATCCAACCGGTCCCCACAGACCAGATCGGATCCGAAATTACTCGAGGTTCTTTTAGTGCCAAAAGACAGGGGACCTGAGACCAATATTGGATCTCAGCAGACTAAACCAATCCGTCACGAAATCCAAATTCCGAATGGTCATGTTACAATCCATTCTCCCATTGTTGGAGAAGGATGTTTGGATGTGCTCCATAGACCTCAAGGACGCCTATTATCACATACCGATACATCAGGCGTCCAGGAGGTATCTGCGCTTCAGCCTGGGAGACAGTCATTTCCAATTTTGCGCACTGCCCTTTGGTCTCACCACAGCCCCCAGGGTGTTCACCAAGTGTTTGGCAGTAGTGACTGCTCACCTGAGGAGTCTTGGATTCCAAGTGTTTCCCTATCTGGACGACTGGCTCCTGACTGCCACCACCAGGCATCTACTAATGGACAACCTCAAAGCCACCATCTCCCTGGGTGCTACCCTGGGAATTACATTCAATTGGTCAAAGTCTGTCTTGCTGCCCTCTCAGCGCATAAGGTTCATAGGAGCAGAGATAGACTCAAAATTGATGCGCGTTTTTCTTCCTACCGAAAGGATCCAAACTTTACAAGGCCAAGTTCAAGCCCTGATTTCAAGATCCAAAGCCCCAGCCAGGATGGTCCTACAAGTTTTAGGTTCGATGTCTGCCACGGTTCTTCTAGTTCCTCTGGCAAGATTGCACATGAGGATTCTTCAGTGGCTATTGTCAACTCAATGGTCCTTTCAGGACCTTCCCCTCAATCTCTTGGTAGCGACCCACATTCCGGGGAAATCAAATATATTGGCAGACAGATTGAGCAGAACAATTCTCTCTCCTCACGAGTGGTCCCTAAACGAAACGGTAGCAGCTCAGGTTTTCAGGAGATGGGGGACGCCGTGCTGCGACCTATTTCAACACCACTAAACACGAAGTGCAAAAGGTTCTTCTCCTTGACTCCACATCAAGGGGAAGCAGCTATGGATGCTCTAGCACAACCTTGGCCAACAGGGCTACTTTATGCCTTTCCTCCGATTCCACTTCTCTCCAAAGTCATTCAAAAAGCTTCTCAATTGGGGTCCACAATGATACTGATTGCTCCATACTGGCCTCGTCAGGTATGGTTTCCCTACCTGAAGAAACATGCGGTGGACGATCCTTGGACTTTAGATCTAACTCCGGATCTGCTAATTCATCAGTCGGGACGACAGCATCAGTCCCTACACTCCTTGAAGTTGACAGCTTGGCTCCTCCACTTCCGACTTTAGTCAGAAGTCACACATTAGACCCAGAAGTTATTCACATTTTATCTTCAGCCCACAAACCCACCACTAAGAAATTGTACCTCAGTAAGTGGAAGAGGTTTGCTATCTGGGCTCAACTCAGGGGCTTAGACCCTATCACTGCTCCAATCCGGAAGTTTTGAAATTCTTAACATCCCTGTTTAATCAAGGATCTTCTGTCTCTACTATTAAAGTCCAACTGGCGGCTATCTCTAAATTCCACGAATCCATGGATCCTCCATTGATGAGCAGCAGACTATGCAAAACTTTCATTAAAGGTGCGGGCCTGTTAAGACCCCCAGTTTTTCATCCTGCGCCTCCGTGGGATCTTGATTTGGTGCTTCGTGCATTAACATCTTCCCCTTTCGAACTGGCTGCTACATGTGAGTTAAAATATCTGTCTTGGAAAACTGCCTTCTTAGTTGCAATTACTTCTGCAAGAGGAGTTTCAGAGCTTCAAGCCCTGTCTATTAAACCACCGTACTTGATTTTCCACAAGGATAGAGTATCACTTAGGCCTAATCCATCCTTTGTCCCAAAGGTCTGTTCTAATCTCTGTCTCCAACAATCTCTAGAGCTACCAGTTTTCTTCCCAAAATTCTCCAATGAAGCAGAATACACTCTCCATAAATTGGATGTTCACAGGCAATTGCGCTTCTATTTAGACAGGACTCAGCAATTTCGTAAGTCAGACCAGTTGTTTGTGTCCTTCTCAGACAATAAATTGGGTAAAACCATCACAAAAGCTACTATCTCCAAATGGATTAGAGATTGTATAACTCAGGCTTATTCTTCTTGAATAAGCAACTTACAACATCTATCAAAGCTCACTCTACCAGAGCTATGGCGACTTCTATAGCTTTTCATTCCAAGCTCGCTATATCGGAGATTTGTGCTGCGGCTACTTGGTCCAATCCGCACACTTTCATTTCCCACTATAAATTGGATGTGGCATCTAAAGGCGAGCATCATTTGGTTCCACGGTACTCAGGAGTGTTTTCCAGTGAGCCACCCAGGATTCAGGTGCTAGGACGCTGTCCCATCAGTCAGAATGTAGGCGAGATAGGATCACATAACATCTTTTAGTTATGTACTCACCATAACTTCAGATGTTTGGGATCCATCTACTACATTCCTAATACCCACCCTCCTTCCCCCTGCCTTGGAGATCAGAAGAGATTGAACGGTTTGAGTTCTACTGTTTTTATCTTGTTTCATCTGACGATGTTATATAATCAGAGCGTGCATGTGTGCATGTATGCGGACAAACTAGATCTGGGGGACTGGTAGTGGTGCATCCTGGGATATAGTAAGCTCAGCCAATAAGAGACTTCGCTCTTTGGCATAAGCGTGCCGAGTCGGAGCCGAGGGATCGGCTCCGAACCCATCAGTCAGAATGTAGGCGAGATGGATCCCAAACATCTGAAGTTATGGTGAGTACATAACTAAAAGTTTCCCACCTTTCTAAGCTAGTATAGTCCAGTTTTCAGGCTAGTGCTGAATTCATGGCTGTGATACTAGTTTCTGAGGTGTCCATACCTTACTTGGATAGAAGGAAGTTTCTCTATTCACCTGTGAGAGAGTGGAGCTTTGAGCAACCTATTTGTCCCTGGAGGAGTGGTTCCAGCCCAGAAGTTAGTAGTTTATTGGCCATTTTGGGCTAACTTCTATCTCTTTCATTTCCCTACTATAAAAACTGCGTTTGCACAGTTTTGCACACCGCAGTGCTGGTTAGCTACAGTTAAATTATTCCTGGCTCCACTAAGTCTCCTCTTCAGTTTTTCCCTTGAAACTAGTCTAACTCTCAACCTAAACACTCAAAAAGCATCTTACAGGCCATCACTTGCTCAGACCTAATAGGAAGCACTAATATATCCTGACACTGATTGCCCAGCAGGGCAAGGCTCTTTATTCACCCCTCACCAACCAAGCAACTAAGCAGCTCACCCTACTATTCAGGCATGACCAAAGGGCAACTTCAGGCACACTCTCCAGTCCAGCTGGTGAATATTTGTATCCTGAGGCAATGTTACAACTGCCTCATGTACACAGACAACCCTCTCCTCCTGCCACAAAACACTAACATATGCAAGAGATGCAATTATACAACCAAACTGGAAGCTAAGCCGTCTCCACCCAAGACTGGAACAGACAGTCAAGAGGAGAAGGTTAACATTTGCACCACACCTCCAGCCGCACACAGACCTACTAAAACAGCACTGGCAAAAAATACACATAAATACACAAAATCATACTTGGAGGCTCTAAATAAAAACCTGCAAAAGCATCAGAGACCTCCAAAGCAGACACCCAAACAACCTGCACTTCCCGTAACAAACCAGACAACACATAAAATACAAAATCAGTGTGCCACACAATCAAAGCCCTTAAGGCAAAATAGCATACCTAACACACTAGTAATAGGTGACTCTGTAGTCAGGCATACTGACGTCCCACTCAGTAGGCTGGACAAGCAGAAGGTTACTGTTAGCTGCCTGTCAGCAGCCAGAATCCACCACATAACACAGACACTCAGGTCACTCCAGAAAAAGTACAAACATGACTCTGTCATTGTTCACGTTGGTGTGAATGACCTGAGACGTACCTCCCTGGACTACATGAAAAGAGACATGGAAGAGCTCTGTGATCATGCAGCCCAGGCTGGTATGACCCTGACCCTGAGTAGCATCCTGCCCTCAACAAGAATGATACCTCAGTATAAAGAAAAAAATGATCAATTTCAACAATTGGCTAAGCTTCTGGTGTCATTCAAAGAGGATCCAGTGTCTGTCAGCCTGGGATGACATGCTCGACAAGCCGCGTTGCTTCGCAGGAGATGGCTTACACCTGTCACCCCCAGGCTTTCAAATACTGGCCAAAGATCTTGCTGCTCCCATAGTGCCTTTTTTAGGCAAGGCTCAAAAGTCAAACCCACCTCCGTAAACAGCACAATTAATAAAAAACTGAGGGTTATGCTACTCAATGCCAGGAGTTTAAATCTCAATTTGCATGAGCTCGAAGCACTCCTCAGTATGGAGAACATCGACATCTGTGCAGTAACTGAAACCTGGTTCAAGGCTCCAGAGAGCATCCCAGCACTACTGGGCTACAACTCATACCACACATTTTGGCCACAGAACAAGGACCGAAACACAAAAGGAGGGGGTGTCTCCATATTCATCAAGGATACCTACACCTCCAGGTTAGTGGTGCAGCATGATACCTCTGAGATCATCCATGTGCAATTAACATCAGGCAAATCTGCAATGCAAATTGTGGCCTGCTACAGATCACCCTCCATGACCCAGGACCACCACTCCACCTTTCTGGAGACACTGGAAAACATGAAGGTCCTACCAAACACCCTGATATTGGGCAATTTCAATTACCCTACCATTCACTGGGAAAACTACTTGAGTACAAATTCCCAGGCCCAGCACTTCCTGGAATTCATCAACTCAAACGCCCTGGATCAGCTGGTAAACTCCCCTACCAGAGGTGAAAACATATTGGACCTGGTCATCACCAACATGGGCGGCAGGTGTTCCAAACTGGAGGTCAACCCGTCACTGGTTAGATCAGACCATAAACTAATCACTCAGGATGTCCACACCCCACCACCACCCCTAACTGAGGAAACCACAGTAAAAATCTTTTCTAAAGCAAACTTAACCTTATTTAAGACAGATGTGGTAAGTTTCACAGCCCCCATGCTAAAGGATAATTCTGCCCAAGATGCAGAAACCTTTACAAATGCACTCTATGAGCACCTACAAGGATGCATGGATCAAGGATGCATGGATCATGCCATCCCTTGCAAAACCAAGACTCACTCCTCTAAGAGAAGGAAACCAGTTTGGTGGACCCCTGCAATAAACAGGCTATCCAACAGAAGGAGGAAACTAGTTCAGAAAAAAAGCAAATCCCAAGAAGGAAAGACATCTCTGATCAGCATCAGTAAGAAACTAAGTTCCCTCATGAAATCATCCAAGGCTAACTTTGAAAGAAAAATAGCCAAGGATTCAAAAGATAACCACAAAGTCTTCTTTAGCTATGTTAAGAATCTAAGTGGCAACTCGCAGATATGCACTGAACTAGGGCAAAATAGCACAAAATATACTGAACCTACTGATATTGCCATCATCCTGGCAGATAGATTCAGTGCAAACTTCACCCCCCTCTCTCACCTCCAAAAGGGCCCACAACAATACCGGAAAAGTGTAGTGTCCCAAAAGTTACAGATGCACAGGTGAAAACAGCCCTTTCAAAAGCCAAGAACACAGCGCCAATGGGACCAGTTGGACCAGCACCGGTGGGAGGGTGGCCTAATGGTTAAGGTGTTTGCCTTATGAACACAAGGTGCAGGGTTTGAGTCTCACAAGGGATAATTGGCTAGGCTTACAATGGCTCGCAAGGGCAGTTAGCCTAGTACTAACCTATGAACCTATGAACCAGATGGTGTCCCAGCCTGCGTCTTTCACGAACTACAGAACAAACTAACCCCCCAACTAAACACGCTGTTCAACCTCAGCCTCTCCACAGGCTACATGCCCATAGAATGGTGCACAACAACGGTTATTCTTCTCCACAAAGGAGGGGCCACAAATGACCCTGGTAACTATCTCCCCATAAGCCTGACTAGCCTGGTCTGCAAGGCTATAGAGCACATCATCATGGAACTCATTAACAAAGACATTGGGAACCTCCAAATACTTGACCCAACCCAGTTCGGCTTTGTTAAGGGCAGATCATGCCTACTAAACTTGATTGACTTCTTTGAGACAGCCACCAAGGCCATAGGTGAGGGAAAGGTGGTTCACACAGCCCACCTTGACCTTGCCAAGGCTTTTGACACCATTCCCCACTCGGGTATTACAGAAAAACTCAGTATCCTGAACATAAACCCCTACGTCATGAGATGGGTTGCCAACTGGCTTACAGACAGAACTCACACGGTAAGAATAGTGGGCTCCAGGTCCGACTCTAAACCAGTCACAAGTGGTGTCCCGCAAGGCTCGGTCCTGGGACCCCTACTGTTCGGCATATACTTCTCAGAAGTACAGGCAAACACAGGAGGACTATGGCTAACCAAGTTCGCCGATGACTGCAAACTGGGAGCCATAACTGACTCTCCAACTGACATGGACATCCTCCAAAAGGGCCTTACTGAGATGGATACCTGGTGTCAAAGTCATGTACTCAAGCTAAATGCCAAAAAATGCATATTCATCCCATTTGGGAAAAACAAAACACCCATGAATTACCACATAGGTGGCAGCCTCCTTAATACAGAAGAGGTAATAAGAGATCTAGGGACCCAGGTAAATAGTAATCTCTCCTGTGACAATCATATTGCCAAAGTAGTTAGGAAATCCTTCTATGTGGCGCATCTAATTACTAAAGGGTTTGCATCTAGAAATAGAGGTTGTAGTGACCCTCTACTCGTCACTCATTAGACCCATCATAGAGTACAATGCCCCATTTGGGATGTACCTCACAAGACACTTCCACCAGCTGGAAAGACCACAAAAGTACATTACCAAGAGGATTACTAGCCTCAAACATATGTCCTATGGAGCCCAACTGAAAAAAACTCCAGCTGTACTCAATGGCATATTGCTTACTCAGAGGTGATCTCTGCCTGACTTACAAAGCCATGTCCAACTCAGAATTGATGGACATGCTCCACCTAAAGAAATCCAAGTCACTGCGAGCCACACGCTCTAGTGAGCTAAACCTCGCCACAACAATAAACAGAACATGCTGGAGGGATAGATTCCTGTCACAGAGACTCCCCATGCTTTGGAACAAAATTCCAAATTACATCAGGCAGAGCCCCTCACTAACACTCTTCAAGAGAAACCTTGACGAATGGATGGGTAACAGAAAATACACTCCTGGGATCACTTCATTGGCTCTGCTTGACAGAGGATCAGTTTGTTAATCAATGGGGCGGCGAAAGCCGACACACTGGCTAAGCTTATAAATCCCCTCGGGCAGATAGCCTAGTACCTACCTATGTCCTATGAACCTATAAGTACACATGCAGTGCCTACAAACAGGGTAAACCACATTCCAGTTGCACAAGCAGGACAATTTTCTCTGTGGCAGCCCTGGCTGAGGGTGAAAAGAGGTAGATGATTTTAATCCTAAGTTTTTGGATGCGTTTCTGAAACTTGACAGATTGGTCAAGCAAAATGCCTAGATATCTAAAAGTAGTTGTCTCTCTATGGCTGTTGTGTTAGTCCATATGGTTGAGGAGCAGGGGGCTTTGGTACCGTATTTAGATTTACAAAATGTAGTGTGAACATGAAGCCCAAATGTATAACTTCAACAGAAGTTTTACACTAAGCCATTAATACGTTTTTATGTTTTTGCATTTCTATTAGACTGGTTTAACAGTTTCATAGGGTTACTATTTTTGTTGATATTTCAAAATGAATACATACTTTTTCAGTTCAGTATTATCCACACTAACTGGTATGTCCAATAGTCCCAAGTGTCTTTCCACAAGAGTCACTATAAAGCACTGACAGAGCCACTGAATTTCTCAGAATCCCTCTAATATGCAAGTGAAAATAGAAAGAATTGGATCTCTGACTGGTTGATGAAGCTTTTTAGCAGCTTACTCACTTTAGCCCCTACCAAGAGTACAAGATATAACCACACTTTCACATAAAACATTACTATAAATAAATGCACTAAATACATAGTTTCTACTTATTCATCACCTCAGCACATACATGATTGCATTAACTGTTTTGATTACTAAAAATATATAACTAAAAACATTCTATTACATGTAAGATCTAGTATTCATCTTACAAATGCATCCAATGAGGTCCAGTCAGTGTCTTCTTCTTTCGGCTGCTCCCGTTAGGGGTCACCACAGCAGATCATCTGTTTCCATTTCTTCCTGTCCTCCGCATCTTGATCTGTCACATCAACCACCAATGGTGATGGATAGGTTGACAGACGAGATCAGACAGGAGTCCCCATGGACTATGATGTTTGCAGATGACATTGTGATCTGTAGTGAGAGTAGGGAACAGGTGGAGGAGACCCTGGAGAGGTGGAGATATGCTCTAGAGAGAAGAGGAATGAAGGTCAGCAGGACTAACACAGAATATGTGTGTGTGAATGAGAGGGAGGATAGAGGAATGGTGAGGATGCAGGGAGTAGAGGTGGCAAAGGTGGATGAGTTTAAATACTTGGGATCAACAGTTCAGAGTAATAGTGAGTGTGGAAGAGAGGTGAAGATGAGAGTACAGGCAGGATGGAGCTGGTGGAGAAGAGTGTCAGGAGTGATTTGTGACAGACGAGTACCAGTAAGAGTGAAAGGTAAGGTCTACAAGAGGGTAGTGAGACAAGCCATGTTATATGGGTTGGAGACAGTGGCATTAACAAAAAGTCAGGAGCCAGAGCTGGATGTGGCAGAGTTAAAGATGTTAAGATTTGCCCTGGGTGTGACGAGTGTGGACAGGATTAGGAATAAGTATATTAGAGGGTCAGCCCAAGTTGGAAGGTTTGGAGACAAAGCCAGAGAGGCAAGATTACATTGGTTTGGACATGTGCTGAGGAGGGATGCTGAGTATATTGGGAAAAAGATGCTAAGGATGAAGCTGCCAGGTAACAGGAAAAGAGGAAGGCCTAAGATAAGGTTTATGGATGTGGTGAGTGAGTGAGGTCCAGTCAGTGTAAATGCATTTAAATCCCTGGTTTTGGCAGCTGGTAGAATATACTTTATGCTCCTTTCATTTTGAGACCTTGACACAAGGATTACACAACAAGTCAGACAATGTATCAGCTTTTGGAGTGCTTCTCTAGAATAACAGTTGTGCTGATCAGATGTCTTGTTACGAAAACAAAAGCTCTGAGCACTTCTTCACACTCCAAGCCATACCACAGGGAAACACCATTACACAGAACAATGGCTTGTTTGATTACTAATGGATAGTTCACAAGTTGCATTTTTCAATGTATTCAGAGTAATCAATGTAGTATGTGAATGCAAGGTATTAGCACCTCTTCATAGGCTAAATATTCTTAATAGGCCAGCACAGAATAATCTCCCACTGTAAGCAACATTCACACCTGATAATTGTTTCAGAAGAACAAATGCTTGGTAAGCTGTTTTACCCCATCAACCCTCAACATACAGACCAAAGAATGAAAACATGCTGCTGCATAATAATTATCAAGTCACTTTGCCTATCAAATATGGCATGAGAGTATTTGTAATCGAGAGACTAAATCCATACAAACATGTTATTTATATCTCTCTCTCTCTCTCTCTATATATATATATATATATATATATATATATATATATATATATATTATATAGACATACATGGTGAAAATGAGGAGCGGTTTATGAAGGAATTTGTAAAGAAATGGGACAAGTGTGGTACTGCTGCCACTGGAATGGAAAGAGGCTCATTGGTTAACATTAACAGATAATTTATTCTACAAGCAGAGACTCTGTCAGACCAAATAGGCCTCATTTACTGTTGAAGTCTATATTTGTTTGCATCAATATGGAAAGGAGATGAAATTATGTAGACGGCTCATAATCAAACAGTTTTAAGGCATGACAGAGACATCCATGAAAAAAAGCTGAAACTGTGGTTGACTGCACCATTAACCATTAAAGCAAATGGAAGGTCTGGTTTAAACCCATTATAGAGAAATTATAATGCCTCTGCATATGCCACATTACTCAGAGGATTCAAGTGATAAACACAGCTTTTCATTTAAGGTGCATTGATACTTTTACAAAGGCAGTCTGTTTATTTTATTAAAAATACATCTGTCAGTATTTTATTATGCATGTTTTAAACTAAGTATTATTTGGTAGTTCTTATGCAAGACTATTCCCCAGATTTAATAAACTTCATGTAGGAATAGTACAAGCCCTACGCGGAGTGTACCATGGCTGTGTCTGCAACTCCACCTCAGCAGCGTGCCTTGCATATTAATGAAAGCTCGCTACTGAGGGAGAGCCATGTAAATGGTTACTGATTCAGTCTAGGGGGTGTGTTAGAGTGCTCTGAGATGTGTAACACACCCCTGCACTGTCAAAGTGCAGGATGGCACTAAAGTGTCCTCGGACACTTACTTATAATTTTATGTATTTATCTCAAAGAGTGGGTGTATTAAAGTGTCCATAACACCCCCTGTACTGCCAGAGTGCCATACAGCCCTGAAATTAAATGTGAGAATGTGGTTTTCCATGTATATTTTTTTTACAAATTTATTTTATTTTGCATTTGAGCGGTGCGGCGTTTAGCAATAAACATGTGCCAGACATCTAAAAACAGAAACCGGATACTTTTAATTTTTATGGAAAAGGTCAAGTTGAAAGTTTAAGCATAACTGAGCATGTTTGCATGGGGTGGCACTCAGCAGTGCTTAAACATAACTGAGAGCTATATAGAACACTATTGCTCTGATCACCATATCCTCAGTAGCTGAATGGTTAGAGTGACGACTTTGTGTGCAGTAGGTGCATGGTTCGAATAGTGGCAATTCAGCTTTTTACATGAGATAGGTAAATTATTTAAATATTTTTTTTTTCATGTATACATTGAAATTTGTTAACTGGGTTAGTCCAGCTTGACTAGAAACCCATATTTAGTGGAGGCCCTAGTTACTTACAACTGTCAAATACATTAATGTTACAGTACCAGATCAATGCAGTGAAATGCATGTTTAGGGGATATAAAGTAAAATGGATACACATAATAATAAATAGTCATTAATGAACAAACACTTACAATATTTTTTTGTGTAAAAACTAGTTTCCCCATAGCTAAGCAATGCTAAGCAAAGCTAGGCAATGCTCAAACAGGACCTGTTTTAGCAGTACTTAGCAATGTGCAGCTCCACTTAGCTGGTTTGGGCAGTGCTTAGCACTCCTAGTTTAAGCAGTCCTCAGCTCAACTATGCGGGTTTGCACACCGCTAAGCATTTGCCACTTTAAGCACTGCTAAACTAAGCTTAGCTGGTTTGCGCATTGCTAAGCGGAGCTTAGCATTTTTAAAAATGGTCCATTGGCAGCTAAGAGTGGGAAAATAGCCTTATTTAAAATGCACAGGAGGGAATACAGCCAGAACCTGTTGGAGTTGTATCACTACAGGAGCTATGGCTGGAGTTGGAGAGGGAGCACACTTTCAGGTACAGAGCTGGGGCATGTTGGAGTCCAGGGTCATGGTTGGGTTCCTTGTCAAAGACCATGATGACAGACTACTGCAGGGCCAGTACCAGGGCTCTGAATACAAGTCAGAGGCCTGGGACCATCTGGAACGTGACCTCACCAATGCTACTGGAATCCCCCACACTGGTGAGCAGATGTGTCATCATTATGATGACCTGAAGAGGAGGAATGGGGAATTCTTGGCCCAATGGATCCAAGATGCTCAGGACCGCAATGTCCCAGAAGTTGGTAAGTACAGGAGCCATTGCTTTACCAAATTCTAACATGAATACCTGATAGACAGATACACATAATGGTGTGTTCCCTTCCTACAGCTGTAGAGGAGAGGGCTAAAACTTGGAGGCCCATGCCAGGTGCCTAGCAAGGATGCGTTGAGATTGTGGGGAGTACAGATATATCTTGCACTATATAGTAATATAAATAAGAAAAAGTACTGTAGCAACTGTCAGTAGGTATATTCTGTTCTGACTGTACTGCAATAACAGTAATAATGTGTAGAAATGACATGTGTATACAGTATTAATAGTAATGATCTGGTAATAAAGTACACTGGCATTCTAAATGTGAAGGGAATAAATGACATCCATTCATGATCTACAGGAAATACAGTACTACTACAGTCAGAATTGTGAAGGAAATAAAGTGTTAGTATTGCATAGCTTCTGTAATAATAGCACACCTTCAATGCATGCATTATTTAAACTGGAGTACAATAAAGTTTCTCAAATGTATACCAGTGACTGTGTCATGTCACTCTCAATAAAGCTTTCTTCTGCCAGTTGTTGTGTATTCTAGTCTGTTTTTGAAGAAATTCAATTTTACAGGTCAAACACAGCAAATATGGGTATAATACCATGAAGTGACTGAAGTTTGGCTACTAAAGAACTGTTATGCTAAAGTGTACATGTGGAGCTGTACTACAAGACAGAATGCAATTTGATATATGTTATGCACTAACGTGAACCTTGAATAGTAATGTGTAAGGTATTATACTGATTTTCCCTCAGGATTGTCTTGTGTTAACCTTTGCATTTCAGCTATATGCATTCATGAATGTAGGTATGCTGATGCAGGCAAGTATGACACAGTAGTAGCTGTAGACTGGAAATATAGCATCTGCAAAGGTTTATGGGTCAGGTAGATATCCCAGGACCCTGATGTACAGATCACACATATTCCCATGCACTAGGGGGTGTGTACACCTGCATTCCAACTATTCAAACACACTTCACCTGCCATCTCTGTCATGCGTGAATCTCATACATGCATGTTCAACTGTCACTGCAGTCTCCTGTGACACTCTACTGATATTACCAGGTACAACTTTGGCAGCAGGTGAGCTCTAGGCACATATCAGTCAACCAACACACAGCAGTGGCCTAGTAGATTAGTGTGATAATCAATACATATGTTGCTATTTTTTCCACACACAGACCAGGGTTTGAATCCAGGGACCGGTAGTAAGATTTATTTACAGTAACACACAAGTAGTACTAATTATTTATAGAAATACTCACATACTGGTAACATATATTCTCCATGCAGGACTTACAGGTAAATAATTGTCTGTAGTAGCTGTATGAAGGGTATACTAATGTCTACCATGCCTACAAATGACAGCAGAATAGGTATATACTCCGTGCACTGTGCACAGTGCATGTCTCTCAAGTGTCACACTGTCACAGCTAGTAATCACTGTTGCCAATAACCATGGACACATATAAATCAAGTTGAAGTATGCCAGAAGCACACTCACACAACATCAGTGCAGGGTACACCTTGTTAGTCATACAGGTTACACTGACATTTATGAGTCCCCTGTAGTTAAGTACCTGTAGTTCTTACAGCTTGGCCCATACCATGCCATGTTGACAGCTTGAGCGGTGTGTATGTGCTACAGAAGCTATAGGGCACATGTAGATGTAAAGTAAGGGCAGACCTGTAGAGTATTCAGCAGTACTGTTCTGAAAAATGTAGGATATGCAGTTGCTAATGGAATGTCCCCCCCGCCCTAATCTTCATCACAAATTATTATTCTTATACTATGGTATGGTTTAATTTCCTCATATGTTGTTCTCAAAACCTAATGGTGGGCTTTGTGTTTTATTATTAGATAATATATTTCAATGGTTGCATACTAACATACCTTGCTGAAATTCTGCCATTGTTGGCCTTTTGTCGTAACTGTTACTGGCATGCTGTTATAATAATTACTGCTATTCCATTTATGCCTGTGTTTCATATGCTGTGCAATTCTACTATTTTGGATTAATTGGAATACCCATGCATGCTGTTATAACTAATGTTGAAATGTTTTGTTCAAGACTAACCAATGCAACGGACAAACCTCATCATCTCACTGGATATTCACATCCCGAACCCAACGCCTGCCCAGAAAACCACAGTGAAAAACTTCTCTAAAGCAAATTTCACACTCCTCAAAACCGAGGTGGAATCCTTCAAAGCCCCTGGGCCTGTGGAAAATACGGCCCAGACCGCAGAATCCTTTATAAATGCATTCTATGAACACCTTCAGGAATGCATGGATCATGCAATCCCAGATAAAACCAAGACCCAATCCTCCAAAGGCAGATGTCCTGTCTGGTGGACCCCAGCCATAAACAAACTATACAATAGAAGGAAGAAGCTGCTACATGATAGAGTAAAATCCCAAAAAGGGAAGGCATCTCTGATCAGTATTAGCAAAAAACTACGGGCACTCATAAAATCGTCTAAGGCCAACTTCGAGAGAAAAATTGCACAGGACACTAAGGATAATCACAAGGCTTTCTTTAGTTATGTTAGGAACCTGGGCGGGAATTCCCAGATATGCTCAGAATTAGTCAAAAATGACAAAAAATACACAGAACCCACAGACATTGCCAACATCCTAGCTCTCAGGTTCAGCGGAAACTCCCCCCCCTCCCCACCAAAAGGGCAAATATCTATCCCAGCAGAGTGCTGCCCCCCTGACATCTCAGATGCTCAGGTAAGAGCCGCCCTCTCCAAAGCAAAAAACACAGCATCAATGGGACCAGATGGTGTCCCGGGCTGTGTCCTACATGAACTCCAAGAATAGCTAAACCCAAACATAAAACTACTGTTCAATCTCAGGCTTACTACAAGATATGTACCCAAAGAGTGGCGTACAGCAACAGTGGTCCCTCTCCACAAAGGTGGTGCCTCAACGGATCCTGGAAACTATCGCCCCATAAGCCTGACTAGCTTGGTCTGCAAAGCTATGGAAAGGATCATCATGGACCTCATAAATAAAGATATTGGGGACCTACAGACACTGGATCCTACCCAGTTCGGCTTTGTTAAGGGCAGATCTTGCCTCTTAAACCTGGTTGATTTCTTTGAAACAGTCACCAAGGCCATTGACGAGGGGAAGGTGGTCCACACAGCCTACCTGGACCTTGCAAAAGCCTTCGATACAATACCCCACTCGGGCATTATAGATAAGCTCACCAGCTTAAATATAAACCCCTATGTCACTAGATGGGTTGCAAACTAGCTCAAGGACAGAACACACATGGTTAGAATTGCTGGAGCCATGTCAGACTCCAAACCAGTTACAAGTGGCATCCCACAAGGCTCAGTCCTGGGACCTTTCTTATTCAGTATATATTTATCGGAGGTACAGGCCAACACGGAAGGACTGTGGCTGACCAAGTTCGCAGATGACTGCAAACTGGGCACCATAATCAACTCTCCAGCTGACACAATCATCCTCCAAAAGGGCCTCATAGAAAAAGGCAACTGGTGCCAGAGCCATGGCCTCAAGCTAAATGCCAAAAAGTGTATAGTCATCCCCTTTGGCAAAAACAAAGTGCCCACAAATTACCACATAGGTGGTAATCCATTAAGTACAGAAGAAGTAATTAGGGACCTGGGGACCCAAGTTGATAGCAATCTCTCATTTGACAACCACGTGGACAAAGTGGTTAGAAAAACATTTTATATATGCACAAAAAACCAAAGACAAGCAAAGAATAATCCACGACCTTGAAGAAAGGAACCGGAACTCTGCTAAAGTCCACAAGGCTGTATTTTTATTTCTGAAGTATTCCAAAAGTCACAGATAAAATCACACAAGCGCTTTCGCTCAGGCAATCCTGAGCTTTATCAAGTGAAAACAAATTGCAGTGTGCAGTAACCTCCATTAAATAGCCTGGCAATTATACAATTAATTAATTAGTAAATCTAGTACTAAGGTGTGGTGCTTTAGAGTTGGGTGTTAAAAAAAGTTAGTCATTATATCAACTCAAAAAATGAAATGTTTGCAATAACATATGCACTTAAATAAAATGACTAACCATAAAAACATTTTAAAATGCCAGTTTCCTAGGTTTCAGGACATAAAAGTCTGATGTCTGATTGGGGTTGTAGATTGTTAAAGAATATGCTTAAAGATGTGTTTAGATTGTCAGTGAATTGTTAAAAATTTTTTCCTTATTACTTTACACTGATAAAACATGCAATAAAATATCGTGAGATATTTTAATGCCCATCCATATAACATTTCATATAGAATTTGATTTATTAGTCGGAATCCTATAACCGTGGATGTTCAATAATTTAATATGCTGTGTGGGGATGCTGTGGTATGAAGGGGTCAAGTGTGAGAGTTATAACCTAGCCCTCCTAAGCTTGAGGACCGGTTTAATGCTGATCATCCCATTCAGACCTGGTGGCTTCCCTGCATTCAGTCTCAACTGCCATAATAGTTCACGGTAGCCCAAGGTGGATTCCCAGTCACCACCTCTTGCATCTGGCTCAACCTGTTCCAGAACTAGAAACTGGATTTTGGGTTCTGGGCAGGAGAGTGAGTGTTTGTAGAAGGCGTTGGTTTCCTTCTTCCTGGTCATGTCATAAAGATGCTCGTGATACGTTTTCTTAATTCCCTCTCAGTTTTGCCCACATAGAAACTTTGACAGTTGGTGCACATCCCCAAGTATCGACCCTCTAGAGGCACAGGTGTAAAATCCAGTGGGGTGTATCTTGTAGTTCCTAGATGGGAGGTATGGTGCTGTTTCTTTGGATATGGCATGACATTGGGCACAGGCACCACATTTGAATGTGCCCAGCCTTGGTTGTTTTACCTTCATCTTTTTTCTTTGATTTCTTTCAAATAATTCCTTTAAATTAGCCCCTCTTTTACGAACAAAACTGGGTTTAGGTGGTATGTAGTCCTTTAGCTCTTCAAAGAGGGTTAAAACCGGCCAGTGATGTAAGATTGTTTCTTCCAGTTCATAGGAATTTGATGAGTATGTGTGTGCAAAACTGTTAGTGTGAGCAGTATCCTTGTTTTGTGTATTGTTGGTCACTGGTACAAACCCCCCCCCTAGTATTGGTTTGTAGAGGGAATGTCGTGCAGATTTTACCTCTGCTGCTAGAGTTAGAAATAGTTCCAGAGGGTAACCTCTCTCCAAGAAAAGGTTTTTCAAAAATTCCACCTCAGAATCAAAATCTTTCTCCGTACTGCATATTCTACTTGCTCTGATGAGCTGCCCCTTAATGATCCCCCTCTTTTGATATGGTGGGTGGGCACTTTCGAAGTGTAGCAAGGAGTTGGAAAATGTTGCCTTGCGATGTAGTTTACAATGGAAAGTTATCTGATTCTAGTCCTTGTAAAGAGTAATGTCCAGGTAATGAAGTTCGTGCTGATCCACTGTGTGTGTGAATTGTAGGAAATTCGTTGTTGAATTGATGTGTGTAAAGAATTCAGATAGGTTCCCTTCAGAGCCAGACCATAAAATACAGATGTCATCCAAATAACGTCTGTAGAAAAGAATGTGATCTTTCCATGGGGGTATTAAAACGAATGTATGCTCCCACATGTGCAATACTACATTTGCATAGAAGGATGCACAAGATGACCCCATGGCAACCCCCTTGCGTTGCCGGTATAATTCACCATTAAAAAAGATGAAGTTGTTGGACAAAACCATCTCCATCATTTCGGTAAGCAAGTTGGACATTTTGTTACGAAGGGTTGTCTTCTGGCCTAGAAATTGGGCAAACCATTCCAAACCTTTTTGATGAGGGATGCTGGAAAACAGATCTTTGATGTCCACTGTGACCATTAAGGTATCTGGGGAGTAGCAAGAGGTGGGAATGTCCCGGAGGAAGTGCCAAGAATCCTTGCAGACATGGGACAATAAAGACGTGTATTCTTTGGTCATGTAATCAATAAATTTTCCCAGGGGCTCAGTCACTCCACCTGCTCCTGATACAATCGGCCTAAATTGTAGTGGATTTATTCCTTTGTGGGTTTTAGGTATCCCAAAGATGACTGGTATTCTGGGCTTTTCCACATGTAAGTAGTTGTAGACCTTTTCATTGATGGCCTGTTGTAATAGAAGGTCACTAAGATAGTACTTAATCTCAGCAAAGGCTATATTGATCTCGTTTCGTGAAACCGTCTCTTATTGTTCGTCATTCTGCAACATAGTGTGCATGTGGGCTTCGTAGTCCTCTGAGAACATAAGGACAATTCCCCCTCCTTTATCAGGTTTCATGACCCTGATTTTTTCTTCATGCAAGTGTTCAATAAAATTCATTTCTTGTTCAGAAAAATTTGGATGAAGTAGAATTTCTTGATTATTATATACTTTCCTGAAGTCGTTCTCCACTAACTTTTCAAAAAAGAGGATTATTGGGTGTAGTGGGGGGTTAAAGAGACTTGCACGCGTTGGGCCTGCTGCATTAAGTGTTTGCCCTTTAAAAATCAAATTTAAGTTTAAAGCTCTGGTAAACATTTTTAAATCTATCAAAGCTTGTGTTAAATTCATGGGTTTAGTTGGGACAAAATGTAGCCCTCGGTGAAAATATCAAAAGCATTTGTAGGAAGGTTCATGTCCGTGTAATTGTATATGGCAAAGTTGTTTCTCCTTAAAATAGTGCAGTTACCCTCAATATTAGTAGGGTTTTGATTGTGTAAACCCAAATTTGGGGCTTGGTCAGTTATAAGATCATCCAGGGATGTTAGGGTAGTTTGTGTATGGTGGTTTGTTAGTGAACAAAATTCCAAGACCTCGGTGCCTGTCTTTGTCTCTGTCCCCAAACCCCGGTCTGGCTGGGGTTCTGTTGAAAATCCTGGTTATTAGTACCCCTTCTGTTCTTCTCTGCTAGCCTTTCACTTCTTCTAAGGGGTTCCTCTTGTCTGTCATATGTGTCACTAGCCCTATCTGTGTTTGTGGTGTTGTTTTTGGAAGAAGTTTTATTGTAACCATTGGGGCTAGGGTAGGCAAGGCCATCCCTGTATTCGATGAGATCACGTTCTAATTTTCTTAGTTTTCTGTTAAGAATCTTATCACAAAAAACATCAACATTATCAAAAACCTTGTCATAGTTTGGTTTTAAAAGCACTATAAAATTAGTACTAGATGTTAACTCATTGTTTAAAGTGTCTAGCTCATTCATTAATGTTTGTGCTTTCAGTTCATATTCCCCTACCATTACATGCAACATTTCCAATCCAGCTTTATCAAAAATCTCACACAAGTTAAAATAATAATCAGTACCATACTGGACATTGTTTGGAAATTTAAAAAAGCGTAGCCCTTTCGGGACACGTTTTACTCTCAGACATTCATTCAAGTAGTCTATCTCTAGCTGTGTACTCCTTAAGGAGTATAATTTGTCCTTGAACAAGTCCATGCTCTGATCAAAGTTAGAGAAATTGTTAGAATTGTTACTACCTTTAGAAAAGGTGAAGCGTTGTCCAGCCCATTTTGTAAAGTTTACATCTTTGTTTCTATGTTTCAAAGCAGGATTACTAGTTCCATTGGTCCCTAGTTGTACGTTAGTTTCAGGAGCTCTGGTAGCTTCATGGCGGCAGTAAAGTTGTTTCTTTTGGATCCGGCGCCAGACATGTCCGTGGAGGATATAGTGGAGCTTGTACCCTCTTCCGGGTCCGCAATTACCGGTAATCCAATGTTATTTTGTAGTGCTTGCTGCTGGTTGCAAGCTAGCCCTGGTGAAGCAGCCGTAGTGGGTTTCAGCAAGTTAGTGAGCTCCTTGAGTGCAACCAGTACTTGGTTGAACTCGCCTCTGCTCACCGGAAGATCGTTTGTAGTGTTTTTCAGCATTTCAGGAGTTTCTCCTGGGTTAAAGGTTTCTTCTCCGTTGGCCATGGCAGACAAGATCAAGTGAAGTAATGCACAAAAAACCAAAGACAAGCAAAGAATAATCCACGACCTTGAAGAAAGGAACCGGAACTCTGCTAAAGTCCACAAGGCTGTATTTTTATTTCTGAAGTATTCCAAAAGTCACAGATAAAATCACACAAGCGCTTTCGCTCAGGCAATCCTGAGCTTTATCAAGTGAAAACAAATTGCAGTGTGCAGTAACCTCCATTAAATAGCCTGGCAATTATACAATTAATTAATTAGTAAATCTAGTACTAAGGTGTGGTGCTTTAGAGTTGGGTGTTAAAAAAGTTAGTCATTATATCAACTCAAAAAATGAAATGTTTGCAATAACATATGCACTTAAATAAAATGACTAACCATAAAAACATTTTAAAATGCCAGTTTCCTAGGTTTCAGGACATAAAAGTCTGATGTCTGATTGGGGTTGTAGATTGTTAAAGAATATGCTTAAAGATGTGTTTAGATTGTCAGTGAATTGTTAAAAAATTTTTTTTCCTTATTACTTTACACTGATAAAAACATGCAATAAAATATCGTGAGATATTTTAATGCCCATCCATATAACATTTCATATAGAATTTGATTTATTAGTCGGAATCCTATAACCGTGGATGTTCAGTAATTTAATATGCTGTGTGGGGATGCTGTGGTATGAAGGGTGTCAAGTGTGAGAGTTATAACCTAGCCCTCCTAAGCTTGAGGACCGGTTTAATGCTGATCATCCCATTCAGACCTGGTGGCTTCCCTGCATTCAGTCTCAACTGCCATAATAGTTCACGGTAGCCCAAGGTGGATTCCCAGTCACCACCTCTTGCATCTGGCTCAACCTGTTCCAGAACTAGAAACTGGATTTTGGGTTCTGGGCAGGAGAGTGAGTGTTTGTAGAAGGCGTTGGTTTCCTTCTTCCTGGTCATGTCATAAAGATGCTCGTGAATCGTTTTCTTAATTCCCTCTCAGTTTTGCCCACATAGAAACTTTGACAGTTGGTGCACATCCCCAAGTATCGACCCTCTAGAGGCACAGGTGTAAAATCCAGTGGGGTGTATCTTGTAGTTCCTAGACGGGAGGTATGGTGCTGTTTCTTTGGATATGGCATGACATTGGGCACAGGCACCACATTTGAATGTGCCCAGCCTTGGTTGTTTTACCTTCATCTTTTTTCTTTGATTTCTTTCAAATAATTCCTTTAAATTAGCCCCTCTTTTACGAACAAAACTGGGTTTAGGTGGTATGTAGTCCTTTAGTTCTTCAAAGAGGGTTAAAACCGGCCAGTGATGTAAGATTGTTTCTTCCAATTCATAGGAATTTGATGAGTATGTGTGTGCAAAACTGTTAGTGTGAGCAGTATCCTTGTTTTGTGTATTGTTGGTCACTGGTACAAACCCCCCCCTAGTATTGGTTTGTAGAGGGAATGTCGTGCAGATTTATAAACATATGTTAAATGTTTATAAACAGATATATAAACATTTTATGTTAAATGTTTATAAACAGATATATAAACATTTTATATAGCCCACCTAATCATGAAGGGATTCGCATCTAGATCAGGGGAGGTCATTGTGCCTCTTTACTCATCCCTCATCAGGCCCATAATTGAGTACAATGCCCCTTTTGGCATGTACCTTACCAGACACCTGCAGCAACTGGAAAGACCCCAAAAGTACCTCACCAAGAGGATCAAAGGGCTCAAACAGATGCCATATGCTGCCCGGTTAAAGAAACTCCAGCTCTACTCAGTGGCATATCGCCTGCTCAGAGGCAATCTGTGCCTGACGTATACAGCCATGTCCATCCTGGAATTAATGGACATGCTGCACCTCAGAAAATCAAAATCCCATCGAGCTACGCACCCGAGAGACTTGAACCTCAGCACTGAAATAAATAGGACATGCTGGAGGAACAGATTCATAACCCAGAGGCCCCTTCAGTCTGGAATAAAATCCCAGTCCAGGTTAGGCAGCGTCCCTCATTGACTCTATTCAAGAGGAATCTTGATGAGTGGATGGGAGATCGTAGGTTTACCCAGGGTATCACTTCTGTGTCACTGTTAGACAGAGGCACAGTATACTAACCTCGAAAAAGGGCATAGCAAAATTAATTTAAAATGGGTGGCGAAAGCCAAACACACTCTGGCTAGGCTTATAAATGCCCTATGGCAGATAGCCTAATATGAACCTATGAACCGTAGCACATTTGGGTAGGCCAGTTCCAGCTGATCCACCTATCCCACCTTAGCTGGCCATGACACCTGGCCCCAGCATGTCTGGGACCCAACCTGGAGCTGCTCCTTCTGTTGGTCTTGCAACCACCCTCGGGTGGAACCGTCTCTGGGGAAGGGGCCCATCCTCCTGGGCATGGGCACAGAGAGCAGATCGTCACCTGGAATCGGGTTTCAGGTATGGTGTGCAGGGACATCCAACATGACTTGGATGATAGACTGCATCAGATTAAGGGCAGACTGGTGCACTTCTAGGGGCAGGCTGGCCTTGAGTGTTTATCCCCCTCATGTATAATACACCACCCCTGCCTGTCTTGTCTGTCTGCAAAAGCAACCTTTCCTACCCAACTTGCCTCCCCAAACGTACCTACAACCCTTCCCCAGCATCCCTCTAGAAACATACACAGCTGTTAGAAAAGTCTAAGCATCAACTACAGCAGCAAGCACATTCAGATAAAAATGCTGCATGACACTCACATCTGCCTGTCTCCTTACTGACCCCAACACACATTGTTAAACAATAACCTGCCACAGAATCAGAAAGTCTGTAACAATGGCCAAACACATCATGCAAAACTGTGGACATACCACATCATTTCAAACAGTGAACAGTATTTCTACCTACCCCCTGTGATGCTGTAGGTCCCACACCTCGATAATGCCCTCCTCACAGGCCAGGAAAAGGGTCAAGGCCTCCATGAAAGCCTTAATTATAGCACTGTGTTGCCATACCATTGGCTAATGGCAATGCAACCCAGCTGTTCTGGATGCTATTAGCAAGTGTGAGGCACAGATTGGTGCACAGGCAATCACCTGTTCATGAGGATTACCTACAAAAGGCAAGTTGCTGCCTATGGTACAGAGGTCTGTGACTTTCTTCATGAAGACAGACTGCAATTTTCAAGGAAAAATACCATTGTATTTCTGCTCTCAAAGGAGTACAGCACTATACTAGGTATGTCATAGAATTAACCATGTAATGGAATGCAGATGGGGGCATGCAGTCATAGGAAATAGGAATTTCAACAGTAGGTCTCAAGAACATATCTTGGAATGACATGTTGATGTTAGTCTGCTGTTCAGCACCTACAGTCTTCCCTTTTGGCTCAGTTTGAAGTGACGTAGATTGCAGCTCTGGCTCCTGAGTCCCCTCAGCAATGGTCAGGTCATGTGCGAATGCTACTGGATTGTGTTTTATACAATAGTGCAGTAACTACTGGTGGAAACAGCTGGTATATCACATCATGTACTGTCAGTGAGCCCCTCTCAGTCTGTAAATGTCATACAGACTTAGTTCAAAGATTGTCCAGGTGTCCCTGACTGTTCCTGATGTACTCTGGCTAGGTCATTGTGCATTTCACACCTGTATCTCATTGTCTCACAGCCACGGCTAGCATACCTGGTGACCTCCTGCAGCAGGACAGCAGGTTATAGGTAGTAGTAGTAGTGGAGGGACACAGGCTCTGCCTCAGCAACAGTGTGTACATATTGAGCATATAATGTAAGGGAATGAATACAGTACCAGATATTAATGTATTCCTAGGGGTCTGGCATGTCACAGACACATTCCCCACACTCAGGAGACACCCATTACATATTGTCCAACTGGTTTCCAGGCATCCACATTTGTCTAGTATGGGGTCCACAGATATCAGGCACGTGTACACATTCCGCAAACATCTGGGTACTACAGATGTCAGACACCTATGAGGAGGAAAGCCTACACCACATATGCACTGCTGTCAGTTATTGTGCGGCACAGATGTTGCTGGAATGTCCACATGCAGTTGTAGTACCACTCACATATTTGTTGGATGCTGACTGTATGACATGGTAGTGTAATGTTGCCCATAGGGGACACACCACAGTCGATGGCGGTGATGGGTGTGGACAAAACACAGTCTGTCACAGCACACAGGCCATAACTTGTATACCTAGGACCATACCCAACAACACTTTCAGTAGTATGTTCGTGTCTGCACAAGCAAATTTTCCCCAAAAATACCTTCAGTATTTTTCCATGCATGCCCAAGCAGTTCACTGTAACCAAATAGAACATTTCCCCCAATCATAGCTCTCGACCTCTGAGCACAAAAAATCCAGAAAAAAACAAAAATAATGGGGGGACAAAGCACCAAAAATAGGGACAAATGTTAAGTATTGTTCTTATAAACTTAGACAATTGTTAGACTAAAAGGTCTTGTGTTACCATGCATTTTCTGGATAATATGAAGTATGAAACTCAAATGCCTGTTATTATACAGTGGTTTTAATCCTACCAATTTGCCACAAAAATTGAGAAAAACAAAAATTTAATAAGGAACATACCAAAAATATGAAGCAAAAAATTGAGACAATCTCCAAAAATCTGGACAGTTGACAGGTATGCCCACAATGATCCCAGGATAAGTACTTTTACTGAGATCAAATGAACCATTTCTACCAAAGATACATTCAGTAGTTTGTCCATGCAGGCCCAAACACTTCTCTAACATCAAGTGAAATATTTCCCCCAGCAATGCATTTAATAGTTTGTCCATGTATGCACAAACACTTCACTGACACCAAATGGAGCATTTCTGCAAAACAGTTCTACCAGTAAGTTGTCTGTGTCTGCACAAGCATATCACACGACAGCAAAAATGCCCGCACAAAGACTTTAGTGATGACAGAATGAATAATTTCCTCAAATGAACACTTCTGTAGTTGGTCCATTACTGCTGAAGTCATTCAATGGCCCCATATAAAACACTTCCACCAAAGGTCATTTCAGAAGTATGTCCATGTCTGTACAAGCACATTTACTCACATCAAAAGAAACATTTCTCCCATTGACTCTTTCAGCAGTTTGTCCATGTCTGCATAAGTACTTCAGCAACACCAAATCAAACATTTTCCCCAATGTTCCTGTCAGTACTTTTTCCATGCATGCGCAAGAAATTGTCTGATGCCAAATTGAAAATTTCCACCCAATGATTCCTTCAGTAGTTTTTTCATTGATGCGCAAGCATTTAACTGATGCCCAGTGAAACATTTCCCTCAAAGACACCTTCGGATGTTTGTCCATGTAGGCCCAAGCACTACACTGACATCAAATGAAACCTTTCCCTCAGCGATCCCTTTAGCTATGCAAAGCTCTTAACTACTGCTGCTGCTGACACTGTTGGATTGATCTTACTCCATCCCCCCACCCCGAAACACAGCTGTGGATCGGAACATGCATGCTAACACAAATCTTGTCCTTCAAGCAACCTTGCAGTTTCTATCTTGAGCTGAGAGTTCCAGAGGTAAGCAAACCGATTAACTGCTGTTTCATACTGATCGATCACTTTCACTCTTCACATTCCTGTATATATACACACACACACACACACACACACACACACACACACTTTTGCTCTCATTCACGCAAGCATACTCTAACAGACACAGACAGAAACATAAACACACACACATACATGTAGACACCTTTTTATGTTTTTTTTACCTTTACACTCATTAAACAGCAAACCAGCTGCTTAGCGAGCATAAAATAATGGCTTGATCGATCTTGCTCACACTCTTAGGCATTCATATACTCACTGTCACACACACGGTTCTGTTTTTTCTTAATTTTCTTTTTTTATTTTAAGTACTCTCAAAACTTAAATATCTCTATACAGTTCAGCCACAATGAAATATTTAAATATATTTAATAATAAATAATAAAAGGACAAGAAAATACTCAGTTATAGATTCACAGTGACATCAGAGTTCAAAAACACAGGAAATATTTAAAAGAACATTGCAGGACAGCCTCAAATAAATAAAGAAAAATGTCTAAACTAAGCTTTGCTATATTCCTCACTATAACTAAGAAAGTTATATCATTCCCTAGTAACTTACTTACAGAACAAGGCAGATGTTGTGGTGAATGGTTCTTGTCAGGTCCAAGACTGAATACAGAATGCTGTGTCTCTCTAAGAGACGTCTCAAATTAATATCTCAAATATTACTGCTGGGATAGATTGCAATAAAACCCATACAAATGCAAATAAAACAGTATGGAATACTTTAAAAGAATTAAAATGAATCCTGAAAACAGCACTAACATCTAACAACAAAATCCAAGCTATAAACCAATTTGCTCTTCATGTCCTAACTCACAGTTTTGGAGTGATTGACTGGTCCCAAAACGTGTCGGATAGCTTAGATAGGAAAACAAGAAGGAAGTTTCATGCTCACCAAATGCTTTATAAAAATCATTACATACCAAGATTATATATTGCCTGTTCTGAAGGAGGGATGGGCCTCCTTGACATTGGTTATATGTATAGATCTGCAATCATGGGACTCCACACATATCTGCAGACCTCACAAGACCCAAATGTAGTGAAAGTTTTGAAACATGAGGAGAATAAATCTAAGATGACTTCTCTGCCTAATCTAGCAGAAGCATATCAGTGTCAAGCATGAGTGGAAATAAAACCAGAAGTAGATAAAAAACTGGCAACAACTGAGTATGCCAAAAAAAACAAAAGAAAGGATATAAGGGGAAGGACCAGATGAGAAGGCAAGAAATGTGGAAAATGCATAAATATAGTTGCAAGTATAGAAAACATCTGGAAGAACCTCATGTTGATCAGGAGCGAACACAGAAATGGTTAAGGAGAGGTGAATTGAAACCAAGAGATGAAAGGTTTATATTGGCAGCCCAAAATAGTGGGCTACAGACATGTTGATTTACAAAGTCCATTGAACATGTGGGAGAAACAGACAAATGTAAGTTTTATAAAACTGAACTGGAAACAGTCGCACACCTTGTTGCTAGTTGAGACATACTAATGGCAGAAGGACTGTATACTAAAAGGCATAATAATGTGGCAAGACTGTTGCACTGGGGATTGTGCAAACATTATGGTACTGAAATGGCTGAAAAACACTGGAAACATGAGCCGGAAAGCATCATAGAAAATTATGAAGTTTATACCACATTGGATTACCCATTACCAACAATTCCAAAGATAGATTCTAAAAAAATGGATATAGTGGTCCAAGAAAAGAAGACCAAAGTAGCATTGATCATTGAAATCACCACACCCAGTCACTACAGTGTTGTGCATACAGAGAGACACGGTGTCATAAAATATAAGGATTTGCAGGCAGAAACGAGATCGATGTGGAAATAAGATGCACAGACAGTTCCAATAGTAGTAGGAGCAACGGGTCTTATAAAAAAGAGTCTACAATCGTATTTAAATATGCTGCCAATCCATATAACTCCGTACAAATTGCAGAAGGAGTCATACTGGGCATATTGTGGGTGCTGCGAAGAGCACTTTTGGCTGACATCAAAGAGTGAAACAATACTAATTTCATGAACTTTAATCGCACTTTGACTTAGTAATGGGGTCCATTCCCATCATGGTATTAGAAACCCAAGAGATTTGGAGAAATTTAAAAAGACTAAATAATGACATATTTGAGTTTCCGGCATATATCCTTCATAAAAATGCATGCATTTGCATAAGCTATTATTTTATCAAAGATGACCACAAATGGATAAAAAATCAAAACAGAAACTATGTTTGGAACTGTAGCAAGCCCATTTTATATTTCTGGCAAAAGGGCTAGCTACAGTTATAATATGATACACTGGATACAGTAAGCAGTTCAGAGATTCTTACATGATTGCAAATGTAAAAAAAAAAATATGTGTTTGAAACTTTGCTACAATTACATTCCAACACTGTAAGCCTTTCATTGTAATTGACATGGCCAGATTACCTCTCAACCATGCAGATTTTCTCCTCAATATGTGTGGTCTCCTTCTCATACAATTATTGGTTTTCTGGCAAATCAAGGAATATTTAAGGGACTAAATAATAACAGACATCTGGGCTTCAGGCTGCACACGCTTTGTAAAAAGGAATACTAATACATAAGCTGTTATGACCAGAAATGGTTTAAAAAAGAAAGAAAACAGAAAAGATCTGTTTGTGACTGTAGCAAGCCCATTTTACGTTTCTTGCAAAGGGCATGCGACAGCTATTCTCGTACGCATTGAGCATTTTACCACTTTTTACATCAATGCAAATACTAAAAAAAAAAAATACAGAAATGATCTCTTTGTAACTTTAGCAAGCCCTTTCCCAGAAATGTAAAATGGACTTGCTATAGTTACATTCCAAAAGTGTAAGCACTACTTGCATAACCAGACTACATTTGAGCCGTTCAGTTTTTCTTCTCATATATGTGCACTTCTTGGTAAGATCATTTCTTTTCTGGCAAATCAACTAGCAATGAAGGGACAAAATGATCAGAGATATTTGAGTCACAAGCTGCACTTCTGTATAAAATGCATGCTAATGCATCACCTGTTATTCAAACATAAATAGATAAAAATGTAATCATCTGTATACAACTATAGCAAGCCCGTCTTACATTTCTGGCAAAGGGCTTACTACAGTTGTGTTCTGATATATTGGATAAGTAAGCATTGTGGCACTTTAGCGCTTCTCGCTTGACCGCAAATATTGAAATAAAAAAAAAGAATGAAACGATCGTACTGTAACTTTTCCCTTTCTTACAACCTGAGGTACTGAAGTTTATCAAAAAGATCGTTCATTGCGGTTTCTAAAAAAAGGTAACTGCAATGAACAATTGTTCTGAAAAGGGGAAAAAGACATTAAATACTGCTCTCATACACACACAAAGTTAACTGAATAGCAAGATTGCTGTTAGTGTGGGTAATAGATGCCATTAGAGAGTGACTTCAGACCTCAGATGTTTGACAGTGGATAGGTCTGCTCCGTGAAGTTTTGTCACCACCATCCTGGGCTACTTCATCTATGAAGTCTCCGTGATGGTGAGGACAAAAGCACATATACTTTTACTTTTAAATGCTTAGCAACTGATTTTTACATAAACTCTGTTGTTTACAATGATTGTTCATTGCAGTTTCTTTCTATAGAGACCACAATGAATGACCGTTCTAAAAAAACAACGTTTTAATGTAACCAGCAGTTGTTAAGCAAATCTCCAAGCAGAGTTTTACTTTTAGTGCTTATCAACTGTTTCCTACATTAAAACTTTGCTTTTTAGAACAATCGTTCATTGTGGTTCCTATAGAAAGGAACCACAATGAACGATCGTTCGAAGAAACAAAGATTAAATTTAAGGAGCAGTTAAATGTGACTGAAACCCCATTCCATGCCTCTCAACCTGTTCGAACAACAAATCTAGACATAGCCTAAAGTAATGGGGGACGAAGGACCAAAAATGAGTACAGATTTTAAATATTACTCTTATAACCTTAGATAATTGTTATGAGCTTAGATTTTTTGAAGGATACGGAATCTGAAAGTCAAACATGTTATCACACTGACTTTAAGGGACACCACCTAATGAACGATCGTTCGGAAAAAAACAGAATTTTGCTTTAAGGAGCAGTTTGCACTTATAACCGTCCTACTGAAAGTATGTCTGAAAAAATAAGTTAAACTACTGATGATATAAGTGAAAAGATGAATTGAACAGGGGAAAACATGTATTAACATGGGAACAAACATCTGATTCAATTGTGACAGGAACGTAAACTGAAATGATAGTTGACAGTGGGAGGCAAAAGAAGACTGGAATTTACGAAATACAGGAAATTTACAAGAAAATGACACCGTGGGTGGGAATGTGAGTGACGTAGATAAAGTGGGCGTTACTTTTGTTACTTGTAGGTAGACCCGAATTTTAGAGACTGGGATTGTCCCTTTAAGCTATATGGATTCAACCCTTCTGCACTGGCGAGTTTCTCAAAGATTTATGCACCTTCCAGATGCTCTCTCATCAGGAGCATACAGGGCACTCCCTATAAAAGGCAGAAGGAGAGACTTTTTGACACTGAACTGAGCACTTCTTTGGCTATCCCCATGTTATCCTGTCAGTTATTTGGGATCTTCAAGCTGGACAGACAAGTCCTCATTGGGGTAAGCTTTCTTTGTAAAGCTATTTTTTATGTAGAAAACTCATTTATTTTTTAGGCAAGAGTTCTGTGTTAGCAGTAAGGAAATAGAGGAAGGCTGTGTCACTAAAGGACTTGGCTTGTTAGTGCTTTTGTGAACTTTTTGTGTGAGGAAGACATTTTAGTGTTTGAGAGAGGGGTCATTATGCTTGTAGGGAACTTCTAGTAGTGTACTTATTTCATAATCATTCGTTCGCCTTTCTTAATTCTTAGTCACTCTTCTGGACATTGGCATGCTCAGCTTACCTATGGAACAACAGTCTGTCTCTGTGGTAGTGCCTTCCCCAGTGCACAAAAATAAACTTGCTAAGGAGTTTTTCAGGTTTTGCCAGTCTCTTCCTTTGTTGGAGCAGATGGTGGGTGACTCTGGTGTGGCAGATTTGTTGTTCTTCAAGCAACCCATCTTCTTTCCCTGGTCCTGATAGTGCAGCATTAGCAGCTACTAAAGACCAGAGGATAGATGCGTTCTCTATGGCTTTAAGAAAGCCTAGGGCTGGCCGAGGAGAACCACATTTTGTCACTAGTTAGGGAAGGGACAGATAAAAGCTCTTCACTTGGCTTGGAGGGGAGGGTGGAAGCTGGGACAAGTGAGTTTAGGGGTAAACCTTGGTTGTGGTGGAGGGGCGCTGTGCTTGGTGAAAAACTTCCAACATGCTGCCTGTAAATAATTGGATAGGGCAGATTTATTGGGATTTGCTAAGAAGTTGATTTCTTGTTTTTTCCAAGCAGTGGCAGACCTCAGGCAGGAAAGGTTAGTGTTCCTTTTTATTCTGACGAGGTTTTCCTGTCAGAAAAATAATCACTACAGGCGGGGTGTACTTCTGAGAATTGTTCTCTGCCTGAACATTATGATTCTATAGAAAGCATAACTTCGGACTTCCCTACTGAGGAAATGTATCTTACTGATGTTTTATAAAACAGTGTAAGAAACTTCTCTGTGTGGAAGATTTTCAGTCCATATATTTCTGTTTAATCGCTATATATTAATCAGATCAGACAATAGTAGTAGAAGTAGCGAACTTAAACTCGTCTCAAGTCAAAACAAAAAATAATAATAGAAAATATATAATTGTACATAAGTATTCAAAAGTAATCCAAGCAAGGCAGGCAGTGTGTGTTTCCAGTCGAAAATCCTTTATTAAGTACACAGACACGCGATGCAAGTAAAACAAAAGTAGAGTAATAATTTCCTCACAAGCTTTCTAAATATATATATGTATATATATATATATATATATATATATATATATATATATATATATATATATATATATATATACTTTTTATTAGGCATGGGAGTGGTTTATTGTGCTGTAAAACAAAGCATTATTGGTACACATGTTAAATTCAGATCCCTTCCCCCATCAGTGTGACATTCGAGCTGGTCCTGCCCTACTTAATAGCTGTCATAATAATGTATAACCCTTATGTACTTTAAATAAAATTTATAATGATGTGGTACCTCTTATTTAACCAGATTATTAAGTAGATTATTAAGTCTGTGATTTTATCCAAGACAATATACTACATGGCTGGAAATATATCAACCTTAATTCATTTGGCAATCAAAAAATATATATAAATATATACACATACATTTTGCATGTAAAAATCATTCTCTATTTTCATAACCTATTGTTAACAAAGCTAGCTTTCATCCTTCTAGACTTCTTCAGGTCTGTGTACAAGAACCCTAAAAACAATCTATAAAAAATGTATATAATTGTATAATTAGTTACTATTGTTATTACACATCGTTTTGAATAAAGTGGAAAAAATAACCAGAAAAAAATAAAAATAAGAAAAAATGTATGTATGATGATGGAAACGAACTATATACTTAAATTTCAACTGATTTAAAATGGTATTTAAAACCAATTTGTAGAATAAAATAAAATACAATTAGTCATGTAAACAATGTGGCAAATTTCTAAGTTCCAGAACACTTTTGAACAGTAGTAGTTTAGTCCAGGCTTCCTAAAAGAGTTCATCTTTAATTGCCACATGAGTTCATGTTTTTCCGGAATATTCGGGATGTCTCCTTCAAGATCAACCATGTCTATGCGATCCAGGATCTGGAACTTAAAACTTGTTTGTCTTTTATGAAGAGAAAGGTGTTTGGATAGTGCATTATTTTTACATCCAGAGCGGATTTCTGACAGATGACATGAAATCCTACGCTTGAGTTTATTTACAGTCTTGCCCACATAGAATGCATCACATTCATTGCACTGTGCCCTGTAAATTACTTTGTAGTGTTACAGTCACCCCCTGCACTGGTTTTAATGATCTTCTTTAAATAAGGGCAATAAAAACTATCTCCTTGCTGTATAAATATACAAAATGTACAATTAGTTTCACATCTTTTAGTGCTTTTCTCATATGGTCTAGGTTTAAATTCAACAAAACTTTTAATGTTCCTGGCCTTCCTATAAACAAATGATGGGGCTTCACCTAAGATGTTAATCAGAAAAGGGTTTCCTGTGACAATGTCCCAGTTTTCTTCAATAATATTTTTGATACTGTGATAATCCAAAGTGTATGTCAGGATGCAACTATTTTTGCATTTCATTTTTCTACTGGGGAGGTTGAGTGAAGGTGCTTCAGTCCTTTTCAGTTCTATAATGGGTTCCAGGATGTTTAACATCTGACTTTCATAGCCTCTCACTAGAAAATCATTCTCTAAGTTGTTCAGGTTTCTCAAAAATGGTTCCATCTCTGTGCGTAGGAGTTCATCAAGCGTAGGATTTCATGTCATCTGTCAGAAATCCGCTCTGGATGTAAAAATAATGCACTAGCCAAACACCTTTCTCTTCATAAAAGACGCACAGGTTTTAAGTTCCAGATCCTGGATCGCATAGACATGGGTGATCTTGAAGGAGACATCCCGAATATTCTGGAGAAACATGAACTCATGTGGCAATTAAAGCTGAACTCTTTTAGGAAGCCTGGACTAAACTACTACTGTTCAATTAAAAGTGCACTGTAACTTAGAAAATTACCACATTGTTTACATGACTAATTGTATTTTATTTTATTTTATTCTACAAATTGGTTTTAAATACCATTTTAAATCAGTTGAAATTTAAGTGTATATTTTGTTTCCATCATCATACATACATTTTTTCTTATTTTTATTTTTTCTGGTTATTTTTTCCACTTTATTCAAAATGATGTGTAATAACAATACTAACTAATTATACAATTATATATATTTTTATAGATTGTTTTTAGGGTTCTTGTACACAGATCTGAAGAAGTCTAGAAGGACGAAAGCGATCTTTGTTAACAATAGGTTATGAAAATAGAAATCGATTTTTACATGCAAAATGTATATGTATATATTTATATATATTTTTTGATTGCCAAATGAACTAAGGTTGATATATTTCCAGCCATGTAGTATATTGTCTTGGATAAAATCACAGACTTAATAATCTACTTAATAATCTGGTTAAATAAGAGGTACCACATCATTATAAATTTTATTTAAAGTACATAAGGGTTATATATTAAGACAGCTACTAAGTAGGGCAGGACCAGCTCGAATGTCACACTGATGGGGGAAGGGATGTGAATTTAACATGTGTACCAATAACACTTTGTTTTACAGCACTATAAACCACTCCCATGCCTGATAAAAAGTATATATATATATATTTAGAAAGTTTGTGAGGAAATTATTACTCTATTTTTGTTTTACTTGGATCGCTTGTCTGTGTATTTAATAAAGGATTTTCGACTGGAAACAGACTGCCTGCCTTGCTTGGATTACTTTCGAATACTTAGTAATGCTGTACAGTTATATATTTTCTGTTATTTTTTTGTTTTGTTTTGACTTAAGACGAGTTTAAGTTCACTACTTCTACTACTGTTGTCTGATCTGATTAATATACAGTGATTAAATAGAAATATATGGACTGAAAATCTTCCACACAGAGAAGTTTCTTGCACTGTTTTGTTTTTGGACCCACTACACTTTAGTAGGTTGTTATGAGACTTCGGGGATACCACGGAAATTACTTTTTTTTTATTTTTTTTTATTTTTTTTTTTACTGATGTTTTATCGGACATGAATGGAGGTTTTCAGTGGTTGCAGAAGGAAGCCTCTGTGACATAGAAAATATATTATGATTTAGTACATAAACTGTTACAGTTGCCTAAAGTTGCACCCATTCCTCTTTTTTTTGTCTGCTTTAGAGAATCCTTTTCTTAATGCAGCCAGTCTACCTGATGGACATACTTCATATTCCAGGAGGTGTGACAGACTACTGATGTGAAATTGTTCGATCTCGCCGTTTGTTCTTACACATGGGGTTTGGAGCCGATCCTCGGCTCCGAGTCGGCCACATCACCAGCTCCGCATCTTCGAGAAAGCTCGAGGCACAGTTCTATCCCATGATCCTCCTGTGCTAACCCTCAGATCTAGTTTGCCGCTAGCAGCAGATCGCATCGTGAGAGGCTCGGGCCAGTATTTTTTCATACTATTATACTATCCTTTTTTGAAGTTTGTAGTTTCAAAAGTAGTTTAAAAAGTAGATTAGTAGTGTAGAGTGTGATAGTTTATTAGAGAGTGTGTTTTCATATAGCTAAAGTAGTTTAAATAGTTTAGTGTTTTACTTCAGTTAAGGCCTTGTTGTTATTCTGTCAGGACTGACAGGATTTAAATTGTTATTTTTTCTGCCTTAACTTATTCTTCCCTTTATATATATATATATATATATATATATATATATATATATATATATATATATATATATATATAGAGAGAGAGAGAGAGAAGTATTATTCCTATATTTAGAGTGTTATAGTGTGTTATTATATATACATATATATAGTGTGTTAGTATTTTGTTTACTAAATATCTTAGAGTGCTAGTATGTCTGAAAAAGCTAAGTCAGGCTTTAAAAGGTGTCAGTGTGGACAAAAGATGTCCATAACTGATAACCATTCTTCCTGCGTCTACTGTCTTGGCCCTCTCCACTTGCGGGAAGAATGTTCCATCTGTCATTCCTTCAGTGGGAGGGTCATGCTAGAAAGGTGCAGGAAGTTGGTGGACAGGGGGTTATTAAAACCCAACTTTCAGGAGGCCCTGGATAAGACTGAACAAGTGTCCAAGTCTTCAAGAGTGTCGGAGCCTAAGTCCTCGGCTCTGAGCACCTCTTTTCAGATTCGGACGCCAGCTCCAAAGACCTCGGGGTCAGACGTCGAATGATTGTCTCTGATCGAGACTCAGGTATTGGAGCCGGTGTCGGAGGTACCACCACCTTCAATCCTTCGCTCGGTGACGGCTTCGGCCCCTTCGACCCGTTCTTGAGGTCGCTTTCCGACTCTGACATGGACTGAGTGGTACAGAAGCTAATGGAGAACTCAGATCTGTCCAAACTAATCGAGGTTTTGTCCCAACTGGTTTCGAAACTCTAGGCTCTTCCCGCCCCCGAGACAAATCCTCCTCCGAGACCCGTCGAGTCAGAGCCAGGAATCGAAGAGCCAATGATTGTAGAGCCCTCGATGCCAAAGCCTCCAGTAGTACTATCGGCACCGTTGACCTCGACACCTTCGGAACCAGCCGGGGGGTCTCGGAGCCGACGATCTTTCCTAGGTTCCGGGGCGGACATTTGAACCGAACTTTCGGTTCTGACTCACCCCCTCGGGGCCTCAGCTCAGATCAGCTCGGATCTGTCCTCAGGGTCGTAGCCCATGGTCTCAGTTCCGGGGAAACTACCGGCTTCTTCGGAACCGATGGGGTCCTCGGGCTGGGGCACCGTTGCCTTCGACATCATGAGGAAGGTCTTGTCTGAACAGATACATACGTCATCGGCATCTTCTTCTCTTCCCCCAAAGGGTCCACGTTCTGCTTCTGTACCTTCGGTTCCTACCAAGCGTCGAGACCCAATGCCTCAGCCAGCTCCAGAGGGCACCCCTGGTTCCTCGGATGCCTCCCCAGAAGCCCCCTCTGAGGATGTACCGAGGAAAAGATTGTGCAAGAGGAGGCACATTGATTCCCCACAGGAATCTCTGACATCTGATACCGATTTGGATGAAGCAGAAGGGTCCCCACGGTCCCCCTCTGAAGATGTCTCTCTTGCTGACATTTTGGAAATCTTGAAACAGAGGGGAGACTGGCAGACCCTTGCCCCTTCTGTAGATGAATCGGTGTTGCTGAAGGCATTTGGGGCTCAACCTTCTACCTTCTGGGTGACCCGTCCCTTTGACGAGCTCATGGACCTGATAGCGCGAAGGGCGTGGGAGACACCTGATACAGTGGAACCGGTCCCCCGCAGACCCAACAAATATATCATGGCCCCTCAGACAAAAGCTTTTTGACTAAAGGAGTGCCAGTGGATACTATGGTGGTGGCGGCAGCCACTAAGAAGGAAATGTCCGAATCCTCTTCCTCCTAATAAGGATTCTAGGACGATGGACAGGTATGGGAAGCGCGTGTTTAGTTCTGTGACTTTTTTTCCATGCGATCGCTGAACTATCTTATGCATTTCACGCATCTACAGAGAGATTGTCTCAAGGAACTGGGAGATGCTCTCCAGGGCAATACAGATGCTGCTGTCTCCGAGAAAGTGACAGCACACCTTAACACCCTCAATTCCATAGTTAACTCATCCATGAGGCTCATTTCTTATGCAGCCGAAGGTTCGAGTAGGGCGGCAGCCTCAGCAATTGCTCTGAGGAGACAATCCTGGCTGCGCCTATGCTCCTTTGTGGAAGCCTTCAAGTCTTCCTTTGCTAACGCCCCTTTTGATGGTGCCTCACTGTTTGGTCCCAAAGTAAAGGAGACTCTCACTAGGTACGAGCAAGAAGGGGAAGACCCTGTCTGCCGTAGGGGTCCGTTTTTCCACCCCATCTAGACCATACCCCAAAGGGCAAAGAGGCGGAAAAATGTGGTTCTGAAAGACTCGGGGATCCTTTCAGCCCACACAGAGTGATGCCCCCTCCAGAGGCAGAGGAGGGGGAAGAAATGGAAGATGCCGCCCAGGCGGCAGAGGGGGTCCACAGAATCAGGGCAACAGAGATACGTTCTCTGGGAAGCCCTTTCAGCACTCCTGAGTGCATGCCCGGCTGTCCTACTCTGGAGGCAGTTGGGGGTCGTTTGGCTTTATACCCAGTGGCTTGGCTAAATCTTGCATCGGATTCCTGGGTAAAAAGCATAGTTACCAGAGGCTACAATATTCCATTTATAAAAATTCCACCTTCCCCCAAAAAGCTCCCAGATGTTCCACCCAGTCTGCGAGACCAGGCAGCCGTAGAAATAAAAAGGCTGCTCGAAAACAGAGTCATCCAACCAGTCCCAGCGGACCAGATAGGATCCGGAACTTACTCGAGGTTCTTTTTAGTTCCAAAGAAAACAGGGGACTGGAGGCCAATTTTGGACCTCAGCAGACTCAACACTTACGTGAAAAAGGAAAAGTTCCGGATGGTCACGCTACAGTCGATCCTTCCTTTCCTACAGGACGGCGACTGGATGTGCTCTATAGATCTCAAAGACGCGTACTACCATATCAAGATGGCCAGAGTGTCCAGAGATCACCTGTGCTTCCGGCTGGGAGCCAGTCACTTCCAGTTTCGTGCTCTGCCCTTTGGCCTCACCTCAGCCCCCAGGGTGTTCACCAAATGCATGGCTGTAGTAGCGTCTCACTTGAGACAAATGGGATTCCGAGTGTTTCCTTAACTAGACGACTGGCTCCTGTCCGCCACCACCGAGTATAGTCTTGTGCAAGCCAGGGATTACACCATCAACCTTTGCTCCTCTCTGGGCATAACAGTCAATTTTGGAAAATCTGTCTTATCGCCCTCACAGCGTATCTCATTTATAGGGGCAGAGTTAGACACTTCCCTGGCTCGAATCAATCTCCCCCCACTAAGAGTATCAGCCCTCAGAAATCAAATTTCTATCCTTCTTCAGAGCAGGAGAGTCCCTGCACAGCAAATCTTGAGAGTGCTAGGAATGATGGCAGCCGCTCTTATCGTAGTCCCCCTAGGCAGGATGCATATGAGGATTCTTCAATGGATGCTATTTGCTTTACCGACAGCTTCCACTATCTCACGAGATCTTAATCACGAACTCCTGCAAATGGGATCTCCTATGGTGGATGCACAGTCAGGACCTAACAGCAGGCCGACCGTTTGTGTTGCCCAGTCCTATAGCTACTTTAACAACGGACGCTTCCCTGATAGGGTGGGGGGGACTTTTTCAGGGAAGAACAGTCCAAGGTCAATGGTCCAACTTGGAGTAAAACCTGCACATCAATGTCCTAGAGCTGATGGCAGTGTTTCTAGCGTTGCAACACTTTCACAAGTCCTTACCTCTGGGAACAGTGATAGTTCAGACAGACAACATGTCAATAGTCTGGTACATAAATAAACAGGGAGGAACCAGGTCTTATCCATTGTGCAGAGAGGCCCTCAGGATTTGGCAATGGGCTGTGTCTACCGGACGCTTTCTGATAGCAACGCACATCCCGGGGACATCCAACATCATTGCGGACAGGTTGAGCAGAGCCATCCTGTTGCCCCACGAGTGGTCCCTCAAATCTCAAGTAGCGGAAAAGATTTTCCGCAGATGGGGCCAGCCTTGCTGCGACCTATTTGCATCCCCATTGAATGCCAAATGCAGAAGCTACTTGGCCCTACTACCCCCTCCGGGGGGGTGCCCCCAGGGACGCACTTGTACACGATTGGCCCCCGGGTCTCCTTTACGCTTTTCCCCCTGTCCCGCTAATTCCCAAATTCCTGCAGAAAGCCAAATGTCTGGAAAGGACCATAATTCTGATAGCCCCATTCTGGCCTCTACAAATCTGGTTCCCCTTTCTTCAAACTCATCAGGTGGAGGAACCGTGGATTCTGGACCCAGTGCCAGATCTGTTGACGCACTCGTCTGGAGTTCCTCACACATCTCTCAAGTCCCTCAAACTGACAGCTTGGCTGCTCCGCTTCCCATCTTAGCCAGGTCAGATTTACTGTCCCCTGCAGGACAACACATAATTGTATCTTCCCACAAGCCATCCACAAGGAAGCTATACAACAGCAAATGGAAACGTTTTGCGCACTGGGCCTCGCAGCAGGGTATAGATCCGTCAGGGGCTCCAGTACACAAGATATTAGAATGTCTTTCGACACTTTTTCATGAAGGAGCATCGACTTCCATGATAAGGGTACAACTTGTGGCTATATCTAATTTTCATGTTGGTCAGGGAGATAGTTCCCTCATGTCCCACAGACTTAGCAAAGCCTTTATGAAAGGTACCTTTCACCTCCGTCCCCCCTTTCGTAATCCAGTTGCCCCATGGAATCTTAACCTGATGTTATCACGGCTCATGTTGCCCCCATTCGAACCAGCCGCCACAACCCTTCTTAAATTTTTGTCATGGAAGACACTTTTTCTGGTTGCCATCACTTCCGCCCGGAGGGTCTCAGAGTTGCAAGTGTTGTCTGTCCGGCCCCCATATATGATTTTTCATCCAGATAGGGTAACATTGCGCACCAATCCATCCTTCCTTCCAAAGATTTGTTCGGTCCAGAATATTAATCAATCGATTGAACTACCCACCTTCTTCAAAAATCACTCCAATAAGTTGGAATACATGCTGCACAAATTGGACGTCCACAGGCAGCTGAGATTTTACTTAGACAGGATGAAGGAATACAGAAAGTCAGACCAACTATTTGTATCATATGCTGACCAAAGGAAGGGAAAGGCGGTAACAAAAGTTACTTTATCCAAATGGCTCTCGGACTGTATAAATTTCGTATATTCAGAATCAAAGCAACAACTCCCCTTTAACCCCAAGGCTCATTCTACGAGGGCGATTGCTACTTCTTTAGCCCATGCCGCTCGCTTGCCATTAGATACCATTTGTGCAGCGGCAACTTGGGCGAAACCACGTACATTTATCGCTCACTACAAATTAGATAAAAACTCCAGATACAGGGCGATGTTTGGTTCCACTGTTCTCAGGAATGTTCTCCCGTGAGCCACCCAGGGTAAAGGAGCTAGGGACGCTACCCGAGTGCAAGAACAAACGGCGAGATCGAACAATTTCACATAAAGAAGTTATGTTCTTACCATAACGTTCCATGTGAATTGTTCATCTCGCCTTTGTTCTTACATTCCCGCCGTCCATCCCCCGTCCTGCGTTCTGGAAGAACGGGTACGACTGCATTCGAGTTCAGTCTTCTCTAGATATTGTTATTCTTGAGCTTCCTAGTGTACATCAGGGATGGCATCTTTTCTCTTCTATTGATGACAGAGTATCAGACAGTGTGGTTGTGTTTTTCTATGCGCTTAGGGCGCAGTAACTAGTGGGATTCTTCTGGTGTTAGCAAACTAGATCTGAGGGTTAGCACAGGAGGATCATGGGATAGAACTGTGCATCGAGCTTTCTCGAAGATGCGGAGCTGGTGATGTGACCGACTCGGAGCCGAGGATCGGCTCCGAACCCCGTGTGTAAGAACAAAGGCGAGATGAACAATGCACATGAAACGTTATGGTAAGAACATAACTTCTTTTTTTCTAATCCTAAGGCAGACCCAGCAGTCGTATCGCTCTGCAAATGTGCTGCTGCCAAGAAGTTATGCTTTTAATACTATTTTCTCTGATGAAGAGGGGAAAGTAATGGATAAGTTGAATAAGAAAATTGTATTCTTCTAGTACTTCTGTTGCAGTGCCGCCAAGCTGAAAAAAAGACCGAAATTAGAGAGAAGCGAGAAAGTCTAACATCTCTCTCCTGCTCTGCACTTCTTTTTTACAAGGAGGTCAAGCCCCCAGCACCTCTTGTTCTTGTGTATATATACCAAATCTGAGTGCTGTACCTTGGAGAAGAGGGAGTAGTCTGGGAAATGGTTGCCTTGGATTTAGTATATGCATGTCCATTTTTTCGGCCATTCAGTCTCTGTGTTTCAAATGGTTACCCTTTAAGTTATAGGTTTTTAAATTGTCAAACCAATATGTTAATGTTTTTTCTTGTGCCTTTTGAGAATATGCAGAAGTCATTGGCAAACCTTCCCTCTTTTGAGGTTAAAATATCAAGTCCAAAACAAAAAGAGCAACCAGCAAAAGACCAAAAACCAATGTAAAATCGAAAAAATAGCTGGTCAGGCAGAAGTGCAGAACAAACAGGAACTTTAATAAAACTTTACACACTGAATAAAATCAATAAAACAGTAAAAAACAGGATAAGCGCTTTTGTACACACCGGTACTTCTTCATATCCATAAAATACTGCATCCACGGTGAGTTTTTATATGCACAGCCTAGTGTTTCAAGTCACGTGATTTCAATAAAGGCCTAATTGGAATAACTTCATTTAACCCTTTACCTTCATTGGCTCTAAGCAAATGCATCCATTTTATTTCAATACATTCTGTCTTAGTTTTTACATCACCACCTCTCAAGCCTGGTATATACATATCCAAAACTATAAACTTAAACCAGTGTTCACACCCTGTTGACATAACATGTTTTGATAAAGCATTCCTCACATCTTGCTTGCTAATACCATAAACATGCTCTCTAATCCTATCTCTTAAACAGCGGTTGGTCTTCCCAATGTAAAAGCTTTGACAAACTACACATGACGCACAGTAGATTATATTCTTACTACTACAGTCCGCATGTAATCTAATGCTAACCCTGTCCTATATCTAGGTGTACAAACTGGTCAACTAAATCCACATATCTACATGCAATACAATTATGGCATGGGAACGTCCCTATCCTCTGGCTAGGGGCTCTCCTCTGACCTTCAGATAGGGGTTTATAACATAACATTTTCTTTAATGAGGGGCAATTCTTAAAACAAAAAGATGGTGCGTTTCCTAGTAGCCCTTTACACTTATCATTCAGGATTCAGGACATATATGTGAAATTATTAGAAAACACTGGAGAATTCTAACCTCTGATAATAAGAGAGCATGTTTATGGTATTAGCAAGCAAGATGTGAGGAATGCTTTATCAAAACATGTTATGTCAGCAGGGTGTGAACACTGGTTTAAGTTTATAGTTTTGGATATGTATATACCAGGCTTGAGAGGTGGTGATGTAAAAACTAAGAATGTATTGAAATAAAATGGATGCATTTGCTTAGAGCCAGTGAAGGTAAAGGGTTAAATGAAGTTATTCCAATTAGGCCTTTATTGAAATCACGTGACTTGAAACACTAGGCTGTGCATATAAAAACTCACCGTGGATGCAGTATTTTATGGAGATGAAGAAGTACCTGTGTGTACGAAAGTGCTTATCCTATTTTTTATTGTTTTATTGATTTTATTCAGTGTCATGTCCTCCCTGTGGTCGCGTGGGTTTCCTCCGGGTGCTCCGGTTTCCTCCCACATCCCAAAGACATGCTGTAGGTGGATTGGACACTCTAAATTGGCCCTAGGTGTGAGTACATGCGTGTTTGTGCCTTCTGTGGAAGGTTGGCTCCAGGCTGGCAACTCGACACCGTAAAACTCCACTGCCAATCATGAGCGGACAGGCGATCCGCTGTGGCGACCCCTAACCAGGAAAAGCTGAAAGAAGAAGAAGATTGATTTTATTCAGTGTGTAAAGTTTTATTAAAGATCCTGTTTGTTCTACACTTCTGCCTGACCAGCTATTTTTTCGATTTTACGTGAGGTTAAAATATGCTTAGTCACTCAAACAGCTGTCACAAAAACAATTAATGATTTTTTTTTTATAGTGTGCTTATGATGCCACTGATTCTGCTTCTTGTTTGCCTGTTTCTGAGTCAGTTTGAGGAGTCTTACTTGGCTTTATGATTTTACTTCATCAGGAAGGTTTTAAGAACAGATATTAAATTCTCCAAAAGTTAAAGACTCTCTGATCTCTCTGCAATGGTGACAGGGGGTGTGATGAAAGAGAACTGATTTTAAGGAATGACTCCACTTTTTCAACCCTCCATTTTTAAACCAAATAAGTTCTTTCTCCTCCTCAATCCCGCTTTCCTAGCAAACAATTTTAGCAGCAAGAGGTCAGTAATTTGAGGAGGGGAAAAATGGAAAGGAGGCTCAGAAGAGAATGGAAAAACCTCGGAAAAATCACTGACATTCTTCTGAGTCAGTATAGCTATCAGAATGTTCAGGCCCGCCTGTCTCCCACAACTTCTCTGTATTCCTCATAATTCATTTTCCCTTTTGGCATCAAATCATGTCAGACATTTGGGTTGTAAGTATACACCAATGGTGTGCTTTTGCCCAGTAGAATCCCTTCCTCCTTTTTTGGAGGAATCTCTCTTACGTAGGGAATCAGATTGCTTTCTTTCCTCCCATTCTGCACAACATGCAGTCAGAGAGAGTAATATAACCAGTACCTCTCAATCTCCTAGACAAAGGTGGTTGTTCAAGGATTTTTCTAGTTCCCAAACCAGAGGGATCATGGAGGCCAGTACTGGATCTTTCTGCTCTAAGCTTTCATGTTAGGATTCCCAAGTTCAAGATGGTCATCACTTTGAAATCTTGTACCTTTAATCCTAGCTTTCATGGTAAAGTTGGATCCAAAGGATGCCTATCCTCACATTTCTAATGTCAAGCATTTCAGGCATTTCTTAAGATTCATCGAGCCTGGCTTACATTATCCGTTTTCTTTTTTGTCATTTAGGCTTTTCAAGGCACTAGGGGTATTCACAAAATGCTTGGCCCCACTCATTACTTACTGCAGACCCCAAAGTATGCATATTTTTCCATATTTAGATCATCATTCTCTCTTTGTAGACCATTTTTCCAACTGTCTCTAGAATCTCGAACAGCTGTATGGGAACTTCTACGCCGTCTGGAATTTCAAATCATTTTGCAGAAGTCTTCTCTCATCCCATCTCACAGAATAGTATTTCTGGGATGTTTGCTGGATTTGACCTTGGGAAGAGCCTTTCTTCTTCCAAAGTAGAAATGTTCCAAAAGTTCTTCCTGAGTTTCTCCAGCCTAAACCAACTACCTGCAAGTGAGTTTCTCAGGATTCTGGGATACATGGCATCAATGATTTTTATGCACCCTTTGCCAGAATACACCTGAGAAAAATATAGTGGTATCCAAGATCAGTCTGGATGCAGCATTCATTCCCTTTAACTTTTCGGATTCCATTTCTGGGATTTGTAAATAAGGAGACTGGTTGGTGGGTAGACGAGATAGTGTGAAATCCAGGTCTCCCATTTTCGCTTCTGACCCTCTTCCAGTTGACCCCCTTCAATTCAGTAACTCCAGATGTTTCAGACCTGGCGTGAAGTGTGGTGTCAAAATTGGTAAAAGTGTAAGCTCTGTGTGATTTTGTAGACAGACAGATGACAGCCAACATCTGCCTGACATTTATGTGCTTCTATATCAGTAACTGAAGACCTTGAATCATCTCTGGTCACCAGGACCTCTGCTAGTATACACAGACAATACTACAGTGATGGGGTGCATAGACAGACAAGGGGGTACCAGACTGTACCATCTTTGAAGTCTGGCTGTAAGATCCTCAGAGGTGGCAGTTCAACTCATTTGGTCTCTCTAGGCTTCATGCAATCCCTCAGAGGAATACCTTATTGCAGATGAGCTCAGCAGGGCCAGGATAGTCCCACACATAGAAGGATACAGCACTAGGTGACATAGGCAGTTGCCTAGGGCCCCATGCCGGGGAGGGGCCGAGTCTGGCCAGGAGGCTTGAACATAATATAAGTAAATAAATACTTTCTTGGCACTGCAGTGGTGGCATCTTCTCCTTTAAGTAGAAGCATGCATGTGTTGCACACACGCCAGTGCAGATATAACATTTTGCACTCGCGAGCGGAATTTAAAGTACCTGTTCAGTTTAAAGAAAAGGTGCGTGTGCTTGCACTTGTGTGTGTTTGTGTATCCAGTTTAAATTAGTGGTTCCATTTTGTTTCTGTATATGAGAGAGAGTGTGTGTATGTATGTGTATGTCTGTATATAATTTAAACTAGCTGTTCTGTTCATGTAATTTTGTGTGTATATGTTGTTGTATAAGAGAGAAGGTGCTGTGTAAGAGAGGAGTGTTTTGTGTGTGTGCCTTGCTATGTGAGAGTGTGTGTGTTGCAATGTGAGAGCAGAGAGAAGGTAGATTTGTTTGTGCGACTGTGTGTGTGTGAGAACAGAGAGAAGGTGTGTGTGTATGTATGTGTGTGTGTGTGTGTGAGAACAGAGAGAAGATATGTGTGTGGGTGGTGAGTGAGAGAACAGAGAGACGGTATGTGTGTAGGTGGTGAGTGAGAGAACAGAGAGAGAGTGTGTGTGTGTGTGTGTGTGTGTGTGTGTGTGTGTGTGTGTGTGTGTGTGTGTGTGTGTGTGTGTGTGTGTGTGTGTGTGTGTGTGTTTAACATATCTTTGAACTTTCCAGATTTAGTCTCATAGTTTTGGTGTTTTTTCTCATAAGATTTGTGGTTTTCTAGCAACTCAGAGGATTAAAGTCACTAAAGAATGACATACCCGAGTTTCAGACTTTGTATCCTTCAGAAAATGCATGCTAACACAGATGTTCATCGTGTTACACTGCTGCAGTCATTACACTTGGGTTATCCTGCTGTCAGGCGGTCCCGCAGTCGGCCAGAGTTCCAAAGTCTTGGTCCGGCGTCGGTTGCTGTCGCCTCCTCCCTGACGTCAGCGCGACAGGGGTATATAAGATGCAGCTGACGCAATTTTCTTCGGTCTTTCTTGCCGCGCGGTGCCCAAAGCAAAAGCAGTCCGCAAGTGCCGGACGGCCGTCTCCTGAGATTTTCATTCCGAATCCAGAACCGAAGTCTTCTACAAAGCTAAGTACCCCGTTGGGGAAACTTTTTTTTGCCTCAGACCGATGTCAGTAAAAGTTAATAACTGTATTTCTTGTGGGAAGCAAATACCTCATAAGGATTTCCATTCCTGTATCCCATGCCTAGGCCCTGACCACTACGTTACTGGTTGTCGGTTTTGTGCTAGGTTTAACAAGCACACTATTAAACGTCAGTTTGATTTTGCCCGACATTATTGTGGTAGAAAATTTAATTATACCATGCCGTCGGAACTTCCGATGACCGGAATACACAAAAAGTGCAAAGACAAGGATAGGCCTCCGAGGCCCAAAACTGACGATGAAGCCTCTTCTAGGCCAGTCACCGGTTCTCTGGTTTTCAGCGAGGCGCCTTCACAGCTCCTGACGACTGCTCCTGTAGAATCACAAGCCTCCTCAGACTCCCACGTGGAGATGGCTGGGCCTTCGGATGCACAAGCTCTTCAGCCTACCGAGACTAACCTTTCAGAGGGATCCAGAGTAGCCGAGCAACCCACAGCTACAGAGGGTGTCTTCAGACCTACTCAGTTCAGCATTAAACCCTCAGCTAAGTCTAAGCCTCCTTTAAAGTCAAAGAAACAAATACAGCATTCTCCAGGACAGGCCTCCATGCCTAAAAAACAAATGCTCAAAATGGCCGAAGACCTAATTACTGTAATCTGGGGGTCCCATCCCCCTCCTCATAAAAGGCTTAGACAGGATGCAGACTATACACATGAAAGAAAACAAAAGCTGGATAAACGCCTGGTATACACCTCAAGCGAAAAAAATGAAAAGACCAATGGTTATTCCACAGCTGAAGATAAAAATGGAATAATCCACGTCAGGAAATAAATCACTTGCAGCTTCACAGTAGTGCCCTTTATAAAACCAAAAGTTGTAACTGAGATGTAGTAGTCAAGGTAGGAAACGGTTCACTTGCAGTTTCACACCACTTTATTAAACAAGAGTAAGCGCTTTTGCGATCTAAGTCAGCTGATCGCTTTTTCAGACTCATAAAAACAGTTAAAAAATTGGTATTTAAAATATGGTTCAACCAATGAAAACACATATAGAACTATGACATAGACTAATTAAAATTGCATACATCAGTACATTCATTTGCCTTATATTCTGCATAAGATGAAATAAAATATATATATATATAACAGACACATTTTATGTAATAATCCATATTACTTAATGTTTTAGTGGTCTGGATTTTAAAAAAGGTTTCAAGGAAACAGCATTGTTCAATCCAGGAGACCTATCTGCCTGAAGTAATAAAATCCATCTTTGTTCTGCTTCCTCTACCTTATTCCTTATATCACCTCTCCTCTTACTTTTATTTATTATTTCTAAAACCATGAAATTAAAAATACGTTTCCTATCTTCTTCTTCCACATGTTTTGCTAAAGCACTTGTGTCTTTTTTATTTCTTATATCTCTAAGGTGTTCAAGGATACGTTCCTTTAGGCGCCTATTGGTTTTGCCTATATAAGAGGCATGACAGACAGTGCAGAAGCTGAAATAAACCAAATTTTGTGTTCTACAGTCAGCATAAAAATCTGTATCAATTATAAATCCTAGTGTAGGATGTTTATATGTAGATTTATTATATAAATAGTCACATGCTGTACAATTTCTGCAAGGAAAAATCCCCTGCCTATCAGATAGGATCATTCTTTCATTGTTTCTGGATTTATAAGAGTTGCCTTTTTAAGGACCTCTTATTTCTAAAAGAAAAGCTGGGTCTATCTTCTAACAATTCTCTCAAGTCAGGATCCGACAATAAAACATTCCAATTCTTCTCAAAAATATTACCGAACCTTCTGATGTCACTTGAATAAGTTATAGGGAATCTAACTTTAAAATCATGACCTTCCTTGCTTTTAACATCTTCTGTAGTATTTGAGAAGAACGGTTTACATCTCCCATCCCTATTTTCAATGGTATATTTAGAGCTTTCATTTATGTCTTTCTTACTATAACCTCTGTTTAAGAAGTCTTTCTCTAATATAGTCATTGTCTTCACAAAGCCTTCATCTGTATTATGTAAGCGGCTTATTCTCATATATTGTCCTTTCACTACATTTTTATGTACAAATGTTGGATGCATACTAGTCTTATGTAAGATACTATTTCTCCATGTAGATTTTCTATACATCCCTGTTGTAAGTTCATCTAACGCTGTCTTCTTAACCAAAACATCTAGAAACTGAATAGAGTCCCTGGAATGTTGACTAGTGAATCTTAAAAATTCAGTGGTGCTATGTAAGTACTCCACCATCGCTTGCAACTCTTCACTAGTACCATCCCATAACAGGAAGACGTCATCTACAAAACGTATATACCATACAATTTTGCCAGCATATTTATTGCTAGCACTTAATACATGATCTTTTTCCCATGCAGCCAATGCTAATTTGGCGTAGCTGTTAGCACAAGCCGTGTCCATTGCTACACCAACTTTCTGTAGATAAAACTTGTCATTGAATATAAAGACATTATTTTCTAGGACAATATCAAGCAACTCGCATATCAAATTAATCTTAGTGCTTTGAAAAACTTGTTTCAAGGTCAGAATATCACGTATTTTCTCAATACCCCATTTATTCAGTATCACTGTGAACAGTGAAGTGACATCCATTGTCACAAACATATAATTTCCATTAATATTTCTGGTCTTATTATATAACAGTCGCAGAAATGCCTTTGTATCCCTTAGTATAGTCTCACATGATTTTAGGACTATTTGTAAATTTTGTTCAATATAAATTGAGATGGCTTCTGTGGCCCATCCTTTACTGGATACAATAGGTCTCATAGGGGGCTGTGTGATGTCTTTGTGAATTTTAGGTAGACCATAAATAATGGGTATAGTTGGATGTTCTATCTGAAAGTAGCCAAACAATTCCTCTGATACATAATTAGAAGTCAATAAGTCAAAAATATATACAGATATCTTGTCAATTATACCTTGTACTTGTCTCTCATTTAGTTCAACATAAGTATCTGTATCATTCAAAAGTTCCATCATTTTCTTGTAATAAAAAACCTTATCCATTACTACTACATTGCCCCCCTTGTCAGCGGGCCTAATTTCAATGCTGTGAGAATCTTTTAGTTCTGAGAGTGCTTCAGTTTCTGATTTACTCAAGTTATAAAATCTAGGTGGAAGATTTTTAGCATGCATCTCTCTAATTTCATGCTCACACACATTAGTGAAAGTTTCAACTGTGGGATGTATCTTGGATACAAAGGCACTAGGTTGTTTAAACATATCAAATACATTTCTTTTAAACATTTTTTTAAAGTGTTAGGTTACGAGAAAGTAAGTTCAGCTCTTTTAATCAGTTAATACTGTTTTCTGTGCTGGAATAAAGTGCAGGCCTCTATTTAACAATGAGACTTGTGCATCAGTTAAAGAAAAGCCAGATATATTAATTACCAAGTTTTTTGTTGGTTCTTGCTCCTGGTGTTCATATATGCAGGAGTCACTCGGTCTCTCTGCTGTAATCGCGTTCTCCCTCTTCAATTCCTGCTGCTCGACCTGTCCCTTATTGGCAGTGCCTTCTTTAACATAAATGGAAGGATTGAGGTTTGCGTAGCTTTTTTTTGCTCCAAAAAAGCTACTGAATCAGAATTAACACTGGAATCCATCCTTCTGTTAGTGCAAGCCATTTGGAAAGTTTCTTTTGCCATTCCACCATTTTCAAATGTGGGAGGTTCTATACATACTCTCTCTCTGCTGACATCATTGTTCTCACAGGGATTCTGATTTAAAGGGGCAGTACTATGCATATTTGAATTTTCAGAAATCTGTACTGTAGTCGTTTTTTCTCCATTTTCTGTACTCACAGCTGTTCTTCTTGGCCACGAAAAGACCTCTTTACATTGAAAGTCATTGAGGTCCCTTTGCAATTTTTTAGTTTTAGTATTCTGCAACCTCTTATCATAGCCCTGTATATTGTCAGCAAGTTCATCTAATTTACTGCCTAGTACCTCTATAGGAAAATTATTAGTCAGTTGTTCTTGTAGCCTGTTTATCTAATCGGCTAGCTCTTTTTCTTGTGGTTTAAAAAATTCTATAAGCAAATGCATATTATAGCAATAACCCACGCCTGGGTGTGGGTAATGCTGGATTTACCCACGGTTGGCGTGGTTTGGTCCCGAGGGCGAAGCCCGAGGGACCAAAGACAACCGTGGGTAAATCCAGCATTACCCACACCCAGAAGTGGTTATTATATTATTAATGACATTATTTAAGAAAAGAAATAATTACTTTTCTTAAATAATGGCATTGTATAATGCCTCTTTGCTGCCCTTCCGCAGCTGTCTGGTGCTCCGCGGCAGTTCTGATGTACTGCGCATGCCTACGCAGTACATCAGAGCTGTGGGCAAAAGCAACGGAGAACGCAAGATCTCCGTTGCTTTTTACTGTCTCGCTGTGTTAAATGGGTTTAACATATGAGACAGTTTAAAATAAGCAACGGAGATCTCCGTTGCTTATTTTAAAGCTGTCTCGCTATGTTAAACCCATTTAACATAGCAAGACAGGTTAAAAAAAAGCAACGGAGATCTGCGTTGCTTTTTTTAAACCTGTGTCGCTATGTTAAACTCTTTTAACATAGCGAGACAGTGTTTTATACTAACGGAAAAAGTCTGGGCGACCGGACCTTTTTCCGTTAGTATATTGAGGGATTTACAACGGGCACGCTGGTTGGGCTGGCCAATCAGCGTGCACGTTTTTTAGGAGGCATTGTATAAAATCATAGTTAGCTGTAAATTTAAATTTTGCCATTTTTGAAGTAATTCAGGGTAGGTCTCACCATAAGTAGGCATATTTAATATTCTGAGACCTCTCGGCACTATTTTATATTTCAATGATGCTTCTAGATGAAACCTTTGCCACTGTAGCCTTTTAAAGCTAGAGGAAGCAGAACAAAGATTTTATTACTTCAGGCAGATAGGTCTCTGGATTGAACAATGCTGTTTCCTTGAAACCTTTTTTAAAATCCAGACCATTAAAACATCAAGTAATATGGATTATTACATAAAATGTGTCTGTTTTATATATATATATATATATATATATATATATATATATATATATATATATATATATTATTTCATATTATGCAGAATATAAGGCAAATTAATGTACTGATGTATGCAATTTTAATTAGTCTATGTCATAGTTCTATATGTTTTTTCATTGGTCAAACCATATTTTAAATACCAATGTTTTAACTGTTTTTATGAGTCTGAAGAAGCGATCAGCTGACTTAGATCGCGAAAGCGCTTACTCTTGTTAATAAAGTGGTGTGAAACTGCAAGTGAACCATTTCCTACCTTGACTACTACATCTCAGTTACAACTTTATTTCCTGATGTGGATTATTCCATTTTTATCTTCAGCTGTGGAATAACCATTGGTCTTTTCATTTTTTTCGCTTGAGGTGTATACCAGGCGTTTATCCAGCTTTTGTTTTCTTTCACGTGTTTCTTGGACTGTATTTAAAAGTTGGGACATGGCTGAAGGTAATGACAACAATAAGAATCAATGTGAACGACTAGTTGGACTACTACATGTATATTCCAACCCCTTGATGCTAAACCCTATTTTTCCAGTAAATGAAAGAGAACAAGTGGACTATGATACGCATAAGAAGTTCACTGAACTGTATAGAGATCTGGAGAATAAGTTATATAGCTTTAAAAGGCTACAGTGGCAAAGGTTTCATCTAGAAGTATCATTGAAATATAAAATAGTGCTGAGAGGTCTCAGAGTATTAAATATGCCTACTTATGGTGAGACCTACCCTGAATTACTTCAAAAATGGCAGAATTTAAATTTACAGCTTAGCTATGATTATATGCATTTGCTTATAGAATTTTTTAAACCACAAGAAAAAGAGCTAGCCGATGAGATAAACAGGCTACAAGAACAACTGATTAATAATTTTCCTATAGAGGTACTAGGCAGTAAATTAGATGAACTTGCTGACAATATACAGGGCTATGATAAGAGGTTGCAGAATACTAAAACTAAAAAATTGCAAAAGGACCTCAATGACTTTCAATGTAAAGAGGTATTTTCGTGGCCAAGAAGAACAGCTGTGAGTACAGAAAATGGAGAAAAAATGACTACAGTACAGATTTCTGAAAATTCAAATATGCATAGTACTGCCCCTTTAAATCAGAATCCCTGTGAGAACAATGATGTCAGCAGAGAGAGAGTATGTATAGAACCTCCCACATTTGAAAATGGTGGAATGGCAAAAGAAACTTTCCAAATGGCTTGCACTAACAGAAGGATGGATTCCAGTGTTAATTCTGATTCAGTAGCTTTTTTGGAGCAAAAGGAAGCTACACAAACCTCAATCCTTCCATTTGTGTTAAAGAAGGCGCTGCCAATAAGGGACAGGTTGAGCAGCAGGAATTGAAGAGGGAGAATGGGATTACAGCAGAGAGAACGAGTGACTCCTGCATATATGAACACCAGGAGCAAGAACCAACAAAAAACTTGGTAATTAATATATCTAGCTTTTCTTTAACTGATGCACAAGCCTCGTTGTTAAATAGAGGCCTGAACTTTATTCCAGCACAGAAAACAGTATTAACTGATTTATTAAAAGGCTGAAGTTATTTTCTCGTAACCTAACACCTTTGTACCCAAGATACATCCCACAGTTGAAACTTTCACTAATGTGTGTGAGCATGAAATTAGAGAGATGCATGCTAAAAATCTTCCACCTAGATTTTATAACTTGAGTAAATCAGAAACTGAAGCACTGTCAGAACTAATAGATTCTCACAGCATTGAAATTAGGCCCGCTGACAAGGGGGGCAATGTAGTAGTAATGGATAAGGTTTTTTATTACAAGAAAATGATGGAACTTTTGAATGATACAGATACTTGTGTTGAACTAAATGAGAGACAAGTACAAGGTATAATTGACAGGATATCTGTATATATTTTTGACTTATTGATTTCTAATTATGTATTAGAGGAATTGTTTGACTACTTTCATATAGAACATCCAACTATACCCATTATTTATGGTCTACCTAAAATTCACAAAGACATCACACAGCCCCCTATGAGACCTATTGTATCTAGTAAAGGATGGGCCACAGAAGCCATCTCAATTTGTATTGAACAAAATTTACAAATAGTCCTAAAATCATGTGAGACTATACTAAGGGATACAAAGGCATTTCTGCGACTGTTATATAATAAGACCAGGAATATTAATAGAAATTATATGTTTGTGACAATGGGTGTCACTTCACCGTTCACAGTGGTACCGAATAACTGGGGTATTGAGAAAATACGTGATATTCTGACCTTGAAACAAGTTTTTCAAAGCACTAAGATTAATTTGATATGTGAGTTGCTTGATATTGTCCTAGAAAATAATTTCTTTATATTCAATGACAAGTTTTATCTACAGAAAGTTGGTGTAGCAATGGGCACGGCTTGTGCTAACAACTACGCCAACTTAGCATTGGCTGCATGGGAAAAAGATCATGTATTAAGTGCTAGCAATAAATATGCTGGCAAAATTGTATGGTATATACGTTTTGTAGATGACGTCTTCCTGTTATGGGATGGTACTAGTGAAGAGTTGCAAGAGATGGTGGAGTACTTACATAGCACCACTGAATTTTTAAGATTCACTAGTCAACATTCCAGGGACTCTATTGAGTTCCTAGATGTTTTGGTTAAGAAGACAGCGTTAGATGAACTTATAACAGGGTTGTATAGAAAATCTACATGGAGAAATAGTATCTTACATAAGACTAGTATGCATCCAACATTTGTACATAAAAATGTAGTGAAAGGACAATATATGAGAATAAGCCGCTTACATAATACAGATGAAGGCTTTGTGAAGACGATGACTATATTAGAGAAAAACTTCTTAAACAGAGGTTATAGTAAGAAAGACATAAATGAAAGCTCTAAATATTCCATTGAAAATAGGGATGGGAGATGTAAACCGCTCTTCTCAAATACTATAGAAGATGTTAAAAGCAAGGAAGGTCATGATTTTAAAGTTAGATTCCCTTTAACTTATTTAAGTGACATCAGAAGGTTCTGTAATATTTTTGAGAAGAATTGGAATGTTTTATTGTCGGATCCTGACTTGAGAGAATTTTTAGAAGATAGACCCAGCTTTTCTTTTAGAAATAAGAGGTCCTTAAAAAGGCAACTCTGTTATAAATCCAGAAACAATGAAAGAATGATCCTATCTGATAGACAGGGGACTTTTCCTTGCAGAAATTGTACAGCATGTGACTGTTTATATAATAGATCTACATATAAACATCCTACACTAGGATTTATAATTGATATAGATTTTTATGCTGACTGCAGAACACAAAATTTGGTTTATTTCAGCTTCTGCACTGTCTGTCATGCCTTTTATATAGGCAAAACCAATAGGTGTCTAAAGGAACGTATCCTTGAACACCTTAGAGATATAAGAAATAAAAAAGACACAAGTGCTTTAGCAAAACATGTGGAAGAAGAAGATAGGAAACATATTTTTAATTTCATGGTTTTAGAAATAATAAATAAATTAAGAGGGGAGGTGATATAAGGAATAAGGTAGAGGAAGCAGAACAAATATGGATTTTATTACTTCAGGCAGATAGGTCTCCTGGATTGAACAATGCTGTTTCCTTGAAACCTTTTTTAAAATCCAGACCACTAAAACATTAAGTAATATGGATTATTACATAAAATGCGTCTGTTGTATATATATTTTATTTCATCTTATGCAGAATATAAGGCAAATGAATGTACTGATGTATGCAATTTTAATTAGTCTATGTCATAGTTCTATGTGTTTTCATTGGTTGAACCATATTTTAAATACCAATGTTTTAACTGTTTTTATGAGTCTGAAGAAGCGATCAGCTGACTTAGATCGCGAAAGCGCTTACTCTTGTTTAATAAAGTGGTGTGAAACTGCAAGTGAACCGTTTCCTACCTTGACTACTACATCTCAGTTACAACTTTTGGTTTTATAAAGGGCACTACTGTGAAGCTGCAAGTGATTTATTTCCTGACATGGATTATTCCATTTTTATCTTCAGCTGTGGTCTAACCATTAGTCTTTTCATTTTTTTAGGATGCAGACTATGACTCATCCGACCAGGTGTCCATCTCTTCCGATTCGTCCTCAGACCTAGGTTACTCTTTACCTCCTTATGAGGATTCTGATGCTGAGGAATCAATTCCTTCAGCCTCACCACCTGAGAACTACTCCTTTGGGGAAACCCTATATACAATGAGGGATCATTTCCACTGGGAAGGCCAGGATTACTCAGAATCCAAGAAAAGGCTCAAAGACTTCCTTTTATTACCTCAACACAGACCCCTCGCTATTCCGCCAATGATATTGTAGATGCTGTGTTTACTGAATCCAGCTTAAATCCTGATTCCTTACCTCCAGCCCCTGTTAAACCTGACAGATACTACAGAATCCCTGACTCACCTAAATTTCTGTATAAAAGCCCTGTCGCTGACCCTGAAACTATTTCTCAGGGACCCAAAGGAGTTAAGGCCTCATCAGCCAAGAATCCAGTTCCCTATGACAGAGATTCCAGAGCATTAGACAGATGGGGAAAGAAAGTATATACGTCTACAACTTTAGCAATGAGCCTTAAATTGCCAGTTTCACATGCTAAAATATCAGCAATTTTTACTCTCTCAGTTAAAACAAAAAATGCTTCCAGAATCAGATCCTCCTAATTTTAAAGAAATGCAGGATTTATTGCATGCAGCTGAACAAGTGGGAAAGCATACTTTGCAATGTGGTTTTGATTCTCTAGAGGCCTCCTGCAGAGCAGCAGTTACAGGCTCTGTCATTAGAAGACAGGCTTGGTTAATAGAATATACGTTACCAGATCATGTTAAAGCAAAATTATTGGATGCACCTTTGCAGCAGGATGTGTTATTTGGAGTTAAGGCAGAAGAGGTAGTAAAGAAAATGGAGGATAAGGCAAAATCTATGCAAACGGTGAAGGATTTCTTACAGGTTCAGCCTCCTAGATTTAGCAGAAACTGGCCAACTAAGAATTGGTCCTTTCCAGTTACAGACAGACGTGAAAGGGGAAGATACAGACGTCCAAGAGGTAGAGGTCAAACACAAGGTCCTTACAGGCCTCGACAATGGGTTGCATCAGGCCAGAAAGAAGGGGAAGACGGACCACAACCATATAAAAAGCAGCTCCAATGACTTCCCACTAAAGCTACCAAACAATCCTTCTTGGCAGCCCCCTTGGGAAGAAAACTGGCACTCTTCTACCACAATTGACAAATGATCACCAGAGACAAATGGGTTCTCAACATTGTATTTCAAGGTTACAGGTTCCACTTTCACACTCTGCCAAGGTTAAAAGGCATGCCAAATCTGCCACCAAATCAATGGGCAGAGGCTCAAAAACAAATTACAGCACTCATGGATATGAGAGCTATTCAAAAGGTACCATCACAGGAGCAAAGACAAGGATTTTACTCAAGACTCTTTCTGGTACCCAGAAAGGACAAAGCCTGGAGGCCCATTCTGGATCTTTCATCTCTAAACACTTACCTGGATGTTCTGAAATTCAAAATGTTGACATTACAGCAGCTTCTTTCTATGCTGGGCAAGAAAGCTTGGCTCGTGACTTTGGACCTCAAAGAGGCATACCTGTATGTCCTTATCAGACAAAACTGCAGAAGATACCTCAGATTCATAGCTGGTTCAATGCACTACCAATTCTCTGCACTGCCCTTTGGCTTATCTACTGCACCCAGGGTCTTCACAAAGTGCCTGGCACCAGTAATTGCATTTTGCAGACAGAAAGGAATTCAAATTTATCCGTACCTGGATGACTGCCTGATTCAAGCAGAGAGCAAGGACATTCTTCTAAAGCATCTGGCGTTTGTAAAAACGTTATTAAGTTGCCTGGGGTACACAGTAAATGAAAAGAAATCAAAACTAGTGCCCTCAAGAGATTATATTCCTGGGTGCCAGCTTGAACACAACGGCCCAGATGGCTTATCTCACGCCAGACAAACAAGAACAACTGACTCAATACTTTCAATTGATGGCAACAAAGACCCAGCTCCCTGCAAGAAAAATTCTGCAGACCTTGGGTTACATGGCATTTTGCATACTACTAATTCCATATGCCAGACTGCATATGAGGAAACTCCAATGGTACCTAAAGAATGTATGGTCTCAACACTGTCAAAGTTTGGAAACAGTTATACCACTAATTCCTTGCCTTCAACAGGAGTTTCAGTGGTGGGCTCAAGCTTGTCACCTCAACAAGGGACAGCCTTTTACACAACCCACAGCCAGGCAAACACTGACAACAGATGCATCGGATTACGCCTGGGGAGCACACATGGCAGGCAAATGTATTCAGGGCATGTGGACCGCACAACAAAGGCATCTTCACATCAATCAAAAAGAGATGCTAGCTGTACAAAATGCGCTTATAGCTTTCAAGGACCTGCTGCATCCAGGACAACTACTACTAAAGACAGACAACACCACAGTTATGTGGTACATAAACAAGCAAGGGGGCACTCACTCCTACCCCCTATGCAGACAAACTATGACCTTATGGAACACAGCTATAAACCTTCAAGTTCATCTGCAAGCACAATTCCTGCCAGGAGAGAAAAACACACTGGCAGACGACTTAAGCAGAAACATCATGGATCCCCACGAATGGGAGTTGAATCCACAAATATTCAGAATGATAACACAGAAATGGTGGAGCCCAGACGTAGATCTGTTTGCATCCCCAATAAACTGCCAGCTACAAAAATTCTGCACAAGGAGTTACCATCCACAAGCATGGAAAGTGGATGCCCTCTCATTCAGCTGGGAGAACCTACAAGTATACGCTTTCCCACCACTACCTCTCCTGCCAAAGGTACTCATAAAAGCAAACAAATACTACACAGCCAGCTAAAGACCTTAAACCTAGCTGCATGGAAGATTCCTTAGTCAAGCAAGCAATGCCTCTCTCCAAAGCTGTTATGGATGTCATTCTGGAGGCCAGAAGGCCTAGTACCAGGAAAGCCTATTTGGATAAATGGAAGAGATTCTGTGCTTGGAACCAAGCTCACAGCCTTGACCCTCTTGTCCCAAACATTTCTCAGATACTACAATACTTAACTGAGATGCTAGACAAAGGACTCTCCTTCTCATCCATCAAGATCCACGTTTCTGCCATCTCTGCTCATTACAACATGGATCCACCAATTTTCTCTAATGTTAAAACAGTACCCCAGAGGGGCTAAAAACATAAGATCGCCCCGTAGAGCACCTACTCCAACTTGGGACCTCAACTTTGTTTTGGAGAAGCTAACTTTACCTCCTTTTGAGCCAGCCAACACAGCAGAATTAAAATACATCTCTTGGAAAACTGCTCTGCTCCTGGCAATAACATCAGCATGAAGAGTTTCAGAATTACAGGCACTAATGGCATTGGAACCTTTCCTCATTTTCCACCAGGACAGGGTGTCTTTACGAACTAACCCTACTTTTATGCCAAAGGTGGTATCCAGTGTGGCTCTAAACCAAACTATTTACCTGCCAACTTTTTATCCTAAACCACAGAATAAAGGGGAGAGACTACTGCACTCTTTGGACATTCACAGGCAGTTACACTTCTACTTGGACAAAACCAAAGCTTTCAGAAAATCCGAGCAATTATTGGTAGCATATGCTGCAGGAGCACAGGGAAAAGCCATTTCAAAACAGACTATTTCAAAATGGATAGGACATTGTATACATTTCAGCTACACATACCACGGAAAACCTGTACCTAGCAGCATTAGATCTCACTCCACCAGGGCAACAGCCACTTCAACTGCCTACCTCAGGGGAGTACCTACGAAGGATATTTTGGAAGCAGCAACTTGGAGTTCTGTACACACCTTCACCAAGAATTACCATCTGCCTCTATACTCTAAATCCAGAGCTGGCTTCACCACTGCAGTGCTGCAGGGCCTTATAGCCACCCCTAATACCTTATAGGACCAGCCACCCTTCCTCAGCTTTGGGATTCTACCCAAGTGTAATGACTGCAGCAGTGTAACACGATGAACATAGTACAGTTTTATACCTACCATAAATGTAGATGTTCGAGTGTAGACACTGCTGCAGTCCAGGTTACCCTCCCTCCTTCCCCTCTTACTGGCTGGTACGTACCTATGTCTTCTACCCTTACTACCTATGGGGGGAGTATTTGTTGGTAGCTGTAAGTTGTTTTTTGCTTTTCTTATGTATGTTTTATTAGCAATTGGAATTGCCTACATATTTAGAGGCACCTGACATCTGGGGAAAGAAAAACTGAAGAAAATGGCGTCAGCTGCATCTTATATACTTCTGTCGCGCTGACGTCAGGGAGGAGGTGACAGCAACTGACGCCGGACAAAGACTTTGGAACTCTGGCTGACTGCGGGTCCACCTGATGGCAGGATAACCCAAGTGTAATGACTGCAGCAGTGTCTATACTCGAACATCTACATTTATGGTAGGTACAAAACTGTACTTTCTTCTTATTCTAGCAACTTTCTAAGTTAAAAAGAATGATATTTAAAATCTGTTCCTATTTTTGGGCCATTGTATATCCATTATTTTGTTTTTGTCCAGAGCTCTTGCACTAAGAAGTTGAGAGGAATGCATACCTTTCAACTGTTCAAATTTTTGCAGAATGTCCAGATTTTTGCTTCATATATTTTTGGTCTGTTCATCATAAAATTTGTGGATCTGATGTTGTCCTCTTCATTCCTCCTAACGAATGGGTCTCGGATCTGACTCTGCCACTTCTTCCATACTTGGATCCAACTCTCGAGCTGTTCCCTTTACCCATAATGCACTATACCCACACCAGCACCCTAGGTCTCGTTTGCCATGTTCAAAGCCAGATGGAAAATCCAGTCTCTCGACCAATCGTATCCTTTTTCTAGCCTTAGAATTTAGTTGATGTGCTTCTCTCTTGTCTTTTGTTAGGTAGTTCTGTAGCTTAAAAGTTTATAGGGTTAGGATTTCATAGAGTTTTTCCCTTTTAGTGTGTTCAGGTAGCCATTTAGAGTTGGCAATAGTGCGTGTGTATCTGTGTGTTCACTTTTGCTCGTGCAGTCTATCTTATACTCTTTTCCTTTTTCTACAAAACAAAGTAGGAAAAAAAGGGGGTGTCTTGTGTGTGTCGTTCGTGTGTGTGTCGTGTGTGTGTCGTTCGTGTGTGTGTCGTGTGTGTCGTTCGTGTGTGTGTCGTGTGTTGTGTGTGTGTCGTGTGTGGTGTGTGTGTCGTGTGTGGTGTGTGTGTCGTGTGTGGTGTGTGTGTCGTGGTATGTGTCGTGTGTGTGGTGTGTGTGTCCTGTGTGTGTGTGATACCTTAAATAGTTACTGTTAGTGTTTCACAGTAGTGTTTCTTTTTTGTCGGGCTTCAGCCAGGGTTGTTTCTGACAGTTATGGTCTGACAAGCCGTCTCCTGGTTTCAAGAAATGCAGTTCTTGTGGGCACAAAATCCCCAATTGAGATGCCCACAAGGAGTGTGCCTACATTCACGGAGGCTCTCAATAATAATCTGCCCAAGCAACAGAGACCTCCAAAGCATAAACGCAAGCAACTTCCACCCCCTAACACAACCCAAATGACACATAGCCCACAGACTCAGTGTGCCACTCAACCACAGCGAATAAGGCAAAACAACGTATCCAACAGACTAGTCATAGGTGACTCTATAGTCAGGCACACTGATGTCCCAGTCACCAGGCTAAACAAGGAAAAGGTTACTGTCAGTTGCCTGTCGGGTGCCAGGATCCACCACATAACCCACGCACTCGGGTCACTCCACAACAAGTACAAATATTACTCTGTCATTGTCCATGTTGGTATGAACGACCTGAGATGTACTTCCCTGGACTACATGAAAAAAGACATGGAAGAGCTCTCCGATCTTGTAGCCTAGGCAGTTATGACCCTAGCCCTGAGTATCATTCTGCCATCGCCCAGAATGATACCGCAGTACAAGGACAAAATTATTGACTTCAACAATTAGCTAAGCTTCTGGTGTCATTCTAAGGGGATCCAGTATCTGTCTGCTTGGGATGACATGGTCGACAGACCACGATGCTTTGCCAGAGATGGCCTGCACCTGTCACCCCTGGGATTCCGGATACTGGCTAAGGCTCTTGCTGCCCCTATAGTGTTTTTTTAGGCAAGGTTCAAATGACAAATTCACCACCGTAAGAGGAACAGGCAAGCAAAAAATTAGGGTAATGCTACTCAATGCTAGAAGTCTAAATCTCAAAATACACTCCCTCAAGGCACTTCTTAAAATGGAGAACATCGATATCTGTGCAGTGACTGAGACCTGTTTCAAGACTCCAGAGAGCACCCCTGCACTACAAGGCTATAACTCATACCACACTTTTCGGCCATGTAACCTGGACCGGAACACCAAAGGCGGAGGTGTGTCCATATTCATTAAGGATATCCACACCTCCAGGCTAGTTGCTCAGCATAATGCATCTGAGGTTATCCAAGTGCAGCAAACTCTGGGCAAAACTGCAATCCAAATTGTAGCTTGCTACAGATCACCACCATGCCCCAGGATTCCCACTCCTCTTTTCTTGATGTACTGGAAAATATTAGGGTTCAACCAAACAGCCTAATAATGGGTGATTTCAACTACCCCACCATTAACTGGGAAAACTACTCGTGTACCAACTCCTTCACACAACGCTTTCTGGAATTCATAAACTCCGATGCCCTGGAACAACTTATCCACACCCCCACCAGGGGCAACAATATCCTAGACCTAGTCATTACCAACATAAGTGACAGGTGTTCCACACCTGAAGTCAACTCCTCGTTGGCCCGATCCGACCATAAGCTAATTACCCCTGATATCCACATCCCACCCCCACCCCCACCCCCATTAAGGAAACCACAGTAAAAAAATTCTTCAAAGCCAACTTTATGCTTCTTAAGACAGAAGTGATTAACTTCATGGCACCCATGCAGATGGACAATACAGTTACGACTGCTGAATCCTACAGAAATGCACTCTAAAAGCGCTTACACGAGTGCATGGCTAGTGCTATCCCAAACAGAACTAAGACGCTATCCTCCAGAAAAAGGAAGCCAATCTGGTGGTCCCCTGCCATAAACCAACTGTACAACAGAAGGAGGAAATTGTTGCAAAAGAGAGTAAAATCCCATGAGTTGAGGAGCTCCCTAGTCAGCCTCAGTAAGAAGCTGAGATCCCTTGTAAGATCCACCAAAGCTAGCTACGAAAACAAAATCATTATTGATTCTAAGGACAACCACAAAGCATTCTATAGCTATGTCAAGAATCTCAATGGCAACACCCAGATCTGCTCTGAGTTGCAATAAAACGACACAAAAATTACAGAACCAATTGATATTGCTAACATCCTGGCAGATAGGTTCAGTGCTAACTTTACACCCCCCCCACCGCGTAAAGGGCTCATATCTATACAAGAAGAATGCAGAGTCCCTGTAATCACAACTACACAGGTAAAAGCTGCACTCGCTAAAGCCAAAAACACAGCATCCATGGGACCGGACAACATCCCAGGCTGCATTTTACACAAACTTCAGAACAAACTGGCTCCCCACCTAAGCACCATGTTCAGTCATAGCCTCACATCAGGCTTTGTGCCCACTGAATGGGGTACAGCAACAGTTATCCCACTCCACAAAGGGGGAGCCACCACTGATCCTGGGAACTATTGCCCTATTAGCCTGAAGAGCCTGGTCTGCAAGGCCATGGAACATATCATCATGGAACTCATAAACAAAGACATTGGTAACCTCCAAACTCTGGATCTCACCCAGTTTGGGTTTGTGAAAGGCAGATCATGCCTCCTGAACCTGATCAACTTCTTTGAGGCAGTCACCAAAGCCGTAGATGAGGGTAAGGTGGTTCACACAGCCTATCTCGACCTTGACAAGGCTTTCGATACCATCTCCCATTATGGAATTTTAGCTAAACTCACTAAACTAGGTATAAATCCCTATGTCACAAGATGGGTTGCCAACTGGCTGACTGACGGAACCCACACTGTAAAAGTTGCACACTCCAAATCTGACCTCAAACCAGTGACAGGTGGAGTATAACAGGGTTCAGTCCTGGGACCTCTCCTGTTTGGTATCTACTTCTCTGAAGTACAGGCTAACACAGAAGGCCTCTGGCTAATGAAGTTTGCAGATGACTGCAGACTAGGAGCCATAGTAGAGTCCCCAAATGATGTGGAAATCCTACAGAAGGGCCTCGCTGAGACAGATGCCTGGTGTCAAGAGCCATGGCTTCAAGCTCAATGCCAAAAAGTGCATTGACATCACCTTTGGTAAAAACTCTGTACCCATGAACTACTACATATACAGCAGTCTATTTAACACTAAATGTGTGATGAGACCTTGGGACCCAGGTGGACAGTAGTCTGTCCTTTGATAGTCACATCGCCGCAGTAGTCAGGAAGTCCTTCTACGTGGCACACCTCATCATAAAAGGGTTCTCATCCAGGAAAAAAGAGGTCATTGTTCCCCTCTACTCGACACTCATTAGACCCATTATAGAGTACAACGCCCCTTTTGGAATGTACCTCACAAGACATCTGCAGCAGCTGGAAAGGCCACAGAAGTACCTCACAAAGAGGATTACTGACCTCAAACAGATGCCCTACACTGACGGTCTCAAAAAAACTCCAGCTTTACTCCATAGCATATCGTCTACTCCGAGGTGATCTCTGGTCTAACATATAAAGCTATATCAACCCCAGAGCTGTTGGACATGCTACACCTAAAGAAATCCCAATCCCTCCGAGCTACATGCTCTAGGAACCTAAACCTTGCCACCACAATAAACAGGACATGCTGGAGGGATAGAATCCCGTCCCAGGGACTTCCCATACTCTAGAACAGACTACCCGCCTAGGTCAAGCAAAGTTCTTCATTAGCACTCTTCAAGAAAAATCTTGATGAGTGGATGAGAAATAGTAAATACACCCTGGGGATCACTTCTGTGTCTCTTGCTCAACAGTGGTACAGGAAAATAACTTTCTTGGGTGGCGTAAGCCAGGGAAACCTGTTGGCTAGGCTTACGTAGGCCCTCGGGCCGATAGCCTAGCACCTACCTATGAACCTACTGTTTAGGCACTGATCATCTCAAAGCATCTTGTGACATCTGTTGTTCCTTTAATTTTTGTGTTGCAACAAACTTATCTTGAGGGATCTTCTTCCTTCAGCTTCCGAGGCTCAGGCCACCTCCATGGCTTTATCTTCCTCCTCCAAGGACCCTAAGAAGAAGAGGTCTCTTTCTGCCTCTGAGAGAACCTTGGAGCCCAAAACTAAATCTAAGAAAACTTTGGATCTGACTTCCTCTGATCCAAAGGAGTCTAATATCTTACAGGATCCATAGGCCTCCTTTGGTCTGACTGAGATCATCACCGTATCTCTTCCTGTTTCTTCGGCTCTGACATCAGATTCTAGGGCTCTGGATTCAAGAGCTTGAAGCAGGTCCCCAAGTCAGCTAGGACAGTCCCAGAAAGCAAAGCTCAGGTATTGCAGACCTCCCTCATCAGCTTGCAGACATGGACAGGATGATGAGGAAGTTTCTCAAGATCCAGATTCAGATGGGGGTATTGTCAGCTCCGTCCCCTATTGGATCTGTGAGCCATACCATCAGCTTCAGAGGTGCAGGCTTCAGGATTCCCAAGACTGTCAGCATCGGCATCAGGGAAACCACCTTCCTCAAATCCATTATGCCCTCTGATCAGCCCTTTTCCTGTTTCTTCGTAGCAGACCAGATCTCTGAGTTGAGATGTTGGCGCTGGGTCAGTTGGGGATTGGATTGGCTTCATCTTTGTCTGAGTCTTCTCTTCCCCTGGTGCTTTTACCCTTGACAGCTCGGTTCTGATTCCTTCTGGAGTGAGTTCTAACTGCCTCTCCTTCATTGCTTCAGCTCAGAGGGAGGAGGAAGGGAACTTCTCCGGGCCAGTCAGCTTTCCCAGTAGGCAGAGGGTATTCTTCCTTGGTGGAGAACCGTCTTCTGATGTCCTGCACCATACTCCTTCGCCCCCATTGGGTCATGGCCTTGACCTTACTCATCCTGCTCCAAGCCAACCCGCCCCAAGCTGTTTCCAAGCTCTTCCTGCTGAGGAAGGATCCCCTTCTAATACATCCCCAGAGTATTGAGCAGAGGAATCCCTGCCCCCGAAGGAAGACGTGCAGAAGTAGGCATATCGACTCCCCGATGGAGTCATTGACCGAAGACACTGACGTTGATGAGAGAGAAGGATCTCTTCAATTCCCACATGATGACGTCTCCTTCAGAGACATTATAGAGATTCTGAAGCAGAAAGGTGGGTGGTCTGTCCAACCTCCTCCTTCTGAAGAGTCAGTGTTCTTGGAGGCTTTCAGGACGGGCCCATCTGCATCCTGGGTGACTGGATGACCTAGTTGATTTGGAATCCTGCCGGGCATGGAAAGAACTGTATACCATTGAACCTATTCCTAAATGCCCTGATAGGTTCCTGTCCCCACCAGCTGATAAGAAACACTGGAGCCAGGGTCCTGTAACTGATGTCATCATGGTGGCAGCAGCCACTAAAAAAGAACTGTCAGAGGAGACCGCCAATGTCAGTCTGCCTAACAAGGAGTCTAGAGTGTTAGACAGGATCGGAAAGCGCATTTATGCCTCAGCCAGTTTCATGCTGCAGTCGTTGAATTATTTAGCTAATTTTACCCAACTGCAGAGAGAGCTGATCAAAGAGCTCTCAGCTTCTCTTTCTGAGTCCATGCCTGTGGAGGAGCTTAAGACTTTCTCCCACACTGGCCACTCTGTCATCTGTTGCTAACTCTTTGAGGCTAATTTCCCATATAGTGAATGTATCTGTCGGGCTGCTGGTTCAGGCCTATTCCTAAGGAGGCATACCTCTGATGAGACTGTGATTTTGCGGAGCTCTTCAGGGAGTCCGTTGTTAATGTCCCCTTCATCGACACTCACTCTTGTGAAAAGGACCGAAAGACCCTTTCTGCCATTGGGATTACATTTTCTATATCGCCGAGGTTCTTTTTGAAGAACCAGCGTAGAGGCAAGAAAATGTGGTTCCACATATCCCAAGGGCCTTTCCAGGGCTCGTGCGGGGAGCCTTCTTCCAGGAGCAGAGGAAGAGGGTTTATTGGTTGATGTCACCCTAGATAGAGTTAGAGGGGGCCTGCAGAACCAGGGCTTTAGGGATACTTTCCCTGACGAGCCCCATCAGCACTCCTGACCGACTGTCCATCTCTGAAGGCAGTCAGGGGTTGACTTTCCTTGTACCCAGAAGCCTGGACACACTTGACAAACAATTCTTGCGTGCTAAACATAACATCCAGAGGCTATTGCATCCTTTTTTCTCTCCCCCCTCCAAACGCCAGCAAAAACATCCCAGATAACACCTGGTCACAAGAAATTCAAAAATTACTGCAAAAATTAGTCATCCAGGATTCAGAACTTACTCCTGTTTCCTTATGGTGCCAAAAAAGACAGGGGACCCAAGACCCATACTAGATCTAAGCAAGTTGAACCTTTATGTAAAGAAGTAAATGTTCTGAATGGTTACGGTTCAGTCCATTCTGCCTCTGTTGTGCAAGGACGATTGGATGTGGTCAGTAGATTTCAAGGATGCATGCTGTCATATCAAAATAGACAGGCACTCAAGGAGATTCCTGCGCTTTCGACTGGAGCCAGTCACTTTCAGTTCAGAGCACTGCTCTTTGGGCTCACCACAGCCCCCCCCCCCCCGGGTGTTCTTCAACTGTATGGCAGTTGTAGCAGTTTACATGAGACTCAAAGTATTCCAGGTGTTTCCATTCTTAGACCATTCGCTCCTCACTGCCCCCATGAGCCAGCAACTTCTCCAAACAGAGATTATCTGATTCAAATCCTCACACACACTGGGTATCACCATAAATTTAGACAAGTACAGTCTGACTCCTGTGCAGAACCTTGAACTCATAGGAACACAGTTGAAGACGAGGAATCAAATAGCATCTTTCCCCCTTCATTGCATAACAGCACTGAGGAATCAAGTTTGGGAGCTATTATCCCACCCCCGCATGCCTAGTTTTACAAGCTTTGGGGTTGATGTCAGCAGCAATCTTATTAGTTCCTCTCTCAAGGTTCTTTATGAGAGTTCTTCAATGGACATTAGCAGTACAATGGTTTATACTCTGCCAACCTGTATTTATTTCCATCAGACTGACACCAATCTGCACGTCACATTCGTTGGTGACTTCTGTCAGGCAAACAATTTTTAGGCAGGGCCTTCTTGATTCCCCCTTCCAATGGCCACAGTGACGATGGAGGCTTTCCACCTGGGGTGTGATGGGGTCATTACAAGGGAAAGGTGGTCCATGACACGTGGTCCCCTCTGGAGACCAGGATACATACTGATATCCTCGAGATGAAAGCTGTCCTTCCAATGTTGCAAGCCTTTCAGGATGTTCTCCCTCTGAGGACGTTTGCAGTTCACACTGACAACATGTCTGTAGTCTGGTACATCAACAAGCAAGGAGGAACCCACTCTTACCCCTTGTGCAGAGAGGCCATGAGGGTATGGGAATTTGCGATATATTCGTACCGCTTTCTGGTTGCAGCTCACATTCTGGAGAAAACCAACAAGCTGTCGGACAGACTCAGCAGATCTGTTCTGATTCTGTGTGAGTGGCCCCTCAGTCGATCAGTGGTGAACATGTTCTTCAATCACAGCCTTGCTGCAACCTTTTTCCTCTCCCCTCAAGTGCAGCAAGTTTTTCACTCTGATCCCTCCTCTGGGGGAGTCCCCAAGGGATGCTCTGGTACACGATTGCCCCCCGGGCCTTCTTTATACTTATCCCCCTCTTGTGCTCATCCCAAAATATCTTCAGAAGGCAAGCAGGCTGAAGAGCTCAGTCATCCTCATTGCCTCCTTCTGGGCTCAGCAAATATGGTTCCCCTTCCTCTGGTTTCATCTAAAATATCCTCCATGGATACTGGAGCCAAGACAGAATGATCTCTCTCACCTGTCAGGTTTGCAATATCCCAGTCTTTATGCCCTCAAACTGACTGCATGGTTGGTTTCTCCACTTCCAACCTTAGTAAGACAGTACAGGCTTGCTTCCTCTATTCATAGCATCATCCTAGCCTCACATATGAGTTCAACTAAGAAAGTCTATAACAGTAAATGGAAAAAGTTTGTTGTCTGGGCTGCTAGTAAAAACATTAATTCCCATCTCTGCACCACACTCAGATATTTTACTTTTCCTTTGTACCCTGTTTGAAGAAGGAGTAAGCTTTTCTACCCTTAAACTCCAGCTGCTGCAATTTCTAATTTTCACACGGTTAGTCAGTCCCACTCCTTGTCTACCTTTAGATTATGCAAAATATTTGAGAGGTATCTTTTTATTGAGACCACCCATTAAAGATACTTCCCCGCCTTGGGACCTCACCGTCGTGCTGCAGAGTTTGACTCAAGACCATTCGAACCAGCAGCCAGTTGTGACTTGAAGTCTTTATCATGGAAGACCATCTTTTTAGTAGCCATTACTTCAGCAAAAAGGATTTCTGAGCTACAGGCCTTATCTTCTAAATCTCCTTACATAACCTTTCATAAGTTTCACTCCATACTAATCATTCCTTTATGCCTAAAATAGCTACAGAAACCAACATCAACCAATCTATTCAGTTGCCGGTATTTTTTCCCCACCTTTTCTAATAATAATAATAATAATAATAATATACCCTACATCTCCTTGATGTTCATAGGCAACTAAGTTTTTATTTGCATAGAACAAAATAGCATTAGAAGTCAGACCAACTGTTCATAGCCTTTTCTGATAACAGATGGGTCAAGCAGTATCAAAGATCACAATCTACTTCTTTACCCCAGAGCTAACCTTTTCCAGGAACCAGCATGGAGGTAAGAAGTTGTGGTTCCAAAAATCTCAAGGTCCTTTTCAAGATTCACAGGGGAGACCTTCCTCCAAGAGGCAGAGGGGGAAATGGTTATAATGGCAGATGCCACCCTCGTGGCAGAGTGGGAAATGGTTATAATGGCAGATGCCACCCTCATGGCAGAGTGGGTCTGATGAATCAAGGGTCTCGGGATTCTTTATCGGACGGACCCAATCAGCCATCCTGAGGGATTGCCCAACTGCTTATCTCTGGAGTTGGTTGGAGGACATTTGTCTTTACACCAAACAGCCTGGGAAGCAGGCACAAAAGATTGTTGGGTGTTTAAAAATTATGTCCAGAGACTATTCAGTACCCTTTTTCCAGAAAACCTCTCCAAGCAATACCCTCCCTGATGTTCCACCCAATCAAAGGGAGGCTGCAGTGTTAGAAATTTCAAAGCTGCTCTTAAGAGTCATCCAAAGTGTTCCCCCAGGCCAGCTTGAATCAAGCATCTACTGCAGATTCTTTTTAGTGCCCAAAAAGATGGGGGACTTGAGGCCCATTCTGGACCTTACCTCCCTCAACAAATCGGTTGCCAATTCAAAGTTTTGGATGGTCACAGTACAGTCCATTCTGCCCTTCCTGCAGAAGGACAACTGCATGTGCTCTGTAGACCTTCAGGATGCATATTATCACATCAAGATGAACAGGCGCTCCAGAAGGTTCCTCCAATTCTAGCTAGGAGCCAATCATTATCAGTTCAGAGTGCTGCCCTTTGGTATCACCACAGCTCCCAGGGTGTTCACCAAATGCATGTCAGCCATGGCAGTTCACCTGAGACTGCAAGGATTCCAGGTGTTTCCATACCTCAACAATTGGCTCCTAACTGCTCCCACCAGGCATTGACTTCTAGAAGCCAGAGAATTCCTGTTCCACTTAGCCTCGACCTTGGGCATCAGTATCAGCCTGAAAAAAAGTCTCCGCTTCAACTGGTCCAAGTCGTAGATTTCATCGGATCCCATTTGGAATACCATTCACTCTGTAGCCCTTATTTCTCTAGACAGAATTTCCACCTTAAGGGCTCATGTCAAACTGGTAATGGGCATCCCCCCCCCCCCAGCAAGTCTTGTCCTAAGGGCCCTGGGGTCCATGGTGGCCACAGTCACCCTGGTATCATTAGCTCGCCTTCACATGAGAGTACTTCACTGGACCTTAGCAGTCCAGTGGTCACTCCTGTACTACCCATTGAATTAACCAATCAGGATTTCATGAGCATGTCTCTTCTATGGTGTATCCAAGGATGATATTCAGGGCTGCCTGTTCATCCTTCCCCTTCCCAAGGCCACTGTGACCATGGATGCATCCCAGATGTTCTTAGTGTTTCACTGTTGCAGTCATTACATTTGGGTTATCTACCTGCAGGTAGCCCTCAGCCGGCTTGAATATCAAAGTCTTGGATTCCTGCATCGGATGCTGTCTCTTCTTCCATGATGTCAGGTCATCAGGGGTATAAAACATGCAGCCGATGCCATTGCATCAGTCTTTCTTCCCGCACGGTGCCCGAAGCAGATGCAGTTTGCAAGTGCCGGTCGGCCGACTTCTGAAATTTTCGTTTTCGAGTTTCAGAACCGAAGTCTTCAAAAAAGCTAAGTACCCTGTTGGGGATCCTTTTTCTTGCTCTTAACGGATGTCAGTAAAAGTTAACAATTGTATTGCCTGTGGAAAGCAAATACCTCAAAGATTTTAATTCGTACTGCATTCCATGCTTAGGCCCAGACTACGACGTCCCTCTCTGTTGGTTTTGTGCCTTATTCAACCCCCAGAATATTTGTCATCTGTTTCTTTTTGCAGCAAATTATTTTGGTACTCTGTTTAACTATCCAGAAATGGCTTCGGTAAGCCATCAGACTACCGACCATTCTGAAAAAAGTAAAGATAAAGACAGAGACAGACTGCATATGTCCAAAGCTGTCGACAACGCTTCCGTTAAGCTAGTCACCAGTTCACCGGTACTCAGTGAGGCACTTTCGCAGCCCCTGATACCCGCTACTTCAGATTTGCAGGCCTCTATTGAGACCCATTCGGAGTCAGGTATGCTGCGAGATGCTTCTTCGACTATGGAACCTGTGGATGTCTCTACATTGGATGGGTCCAGAGCCGCTGTGCAGGCACCGACTTCTGAGGGTGTATTCAGGCCTACAGACTTGCATTTCAAGCAGACACCATCTTCTTCGTCAAGGCCTAAAACTCGACTCATGCCTAGAAAACCGACGTCCAAACCGCATGGTCAGGCCCATATGCCTAAAAAACTAATGACAAGAATGGCTGAAGACCTTATTACTTAGGGGAAGCCAGCCTTCACCCTCTAAGAGACCTAGAACTGATTTTCCTTTTGATTCTTCTGATCAGGATTCTGAAATTTCTATTTCTTCTGATTTCCAAGATATGCCCTTATCTTCCTATGAGGATTCTGATGCAGAGGATTCCATTCCCTCTGCTTCCCCTTCAGAAGATTTTTCTTTTGGTGAAACCTTGCACACTCTTAGGGAGCATTTCCATTGGGGAAAGCCAGAATTACTCTGACTCCAAAAAGAGGCTTGGGGAATTCTTACTCCTCCCTGAACACAGGCCTTTAGCTATCCCTCCTGTCCTGGATATTGTAGATTCCTTCTTGGAATCTAGCCTGGCCCCAGACACTTTACCTCCAGCTCCTAGGAAGCCTGACAGGTATTACAGAGTACCTGACTCTCACAAGTTCCTCTTCAAGAATCCTACTGCGGACCCAGAGACCATTTCCCAGGACCTAAAGGCATTAAGGCTACTACTGCCAAAAACCCTACCCCCTCTGATAGAGATTCCAGGGTCTTGGACAGATGGGGTAAGAAGGTATAAACTTATGCTACTTTGGCCATTTGGGCCTTAAACTGTCAGTTTCATATGTTAAAGTATCAGCAGCATATTATGGGACTACGTAAACAGAAAATTATGTTGATTCCTGACTGTGCTAAAAATAAAGAATTACAGGATTTAAAGCATTCTGCTGAACAAGTTGGTAAACATACTTTGCAATGTGGTTTTGACTCTTTAGAAGCATCTTGCAGGGTTGCTGTCACTGGATCTTTACTTAGAAGGCATGCTTGGCTTAAGGAGCAAAATTTGCCAGATCATGTTAAAGCTAAATTACTGGATGCTCCCTTAAACCAAGACCACTTGTTTGGCAACAAAACAGAAGAAGTCCTTAAAAAGATGGAGGAAAAAGCTAAATCTATGCAAACTGTTAAAGATTTCCAGCACGTACAGCCTCTAAGATTTAGCAGGCATTGGCCCTCTAAAAATTGGTCCTTTCCAGTCTCTTCCAGGCCTTCTCATTCCAAACCCAGGGAACAGCAGACCACCTAGGCTACATTCTCAAAGTACTCTCAGGCCTAAGCAGTGGGGGGCTCCCACTTCCAAAGCTGGAAGTAGTAAGACACCCCTCTATGGAAAAATGTCACAATGACTTAACCTTAAACTTTCCAAGCCCTACCCAACTGCTTGCTCCCTTAGGGGGAAAGATCGCCCTGCGTACAAAAAACTGGGAACTCATTACCCGGGACAAATGGGTTTTAAACATAGTTTTCCAAGGATACAGATTCCACTTCCACACCTTACCAACCCCAAACGGTTGGCCAGACCTACCCCCAAATCAGTGGGCAGAGGCTCAACAGCAGGTTCTCTCTCTTCTAAGTATCAGGGCTATTCAGCCTGTCCCAGCAGAAGAAAGGGGACAAGGTTTTTACTGAAGACTTTTCCTGGTACCCAGAAAAGATGGCTACTGGCGTCCTATCCTGGACCTCTCTATTCTAAACACCTTTTTGGTAATCCCAACATTCAAAATGCTAACACTTCAACAGCTGCTTCCTATGCTAGGCAAAGATGCCTGGTTGGCAACCTTAGAATTAAAGGAAGCTTACCTGCACATCCCAATAAGGGAATCTTGCAGGAAGTACCTACGCTTCAGAGCAGGGTCCATGCACTATCAGTTCTCCGCACTTCCCTTTGGCTTATCTACTGCGCCCAAGGTATTCACAAAGTGTCTAGCTCCAGTCATTACATTTTTCAGGCAAATAAATATTCAGATATACCCATATCTGGACGATTGTCTAATTCAGGCAGAAAGCCAGGATATGCTACTAAAACATCTGGCATTTGTAAAGAAACTTCTAACCTCACATGGGGTACACCATAAATGAAAATAAATCTAATCTAGTACCCTGCCAACAAATTGTATTCCTGGGAGCAAGCTTGAACACAGCTTCCCAGATGGCTTACCTCACGCCAAAGAAGCAAGTTTATTTGACAGCCTACTTCAAGCTACTGGCCACAAAGACCCAGCTATCTGCAAGGAAAATCCTGCAAGCCCTGGGGTTCATGGCCTGTTGCATTCTAATAATTCCATATGCAAGACTGCATATGAGGAAACTACAATGGTAGCTAAAAAGCCTATGGTGTCAACATTCTCAGGACCTGGAATCAATGATTCGTATTATTCCTTGCATAAAGACAGAGTTCCTTTGGTGGGCAGAGGCCTGCCACCAGAACAAGGGACTCCCATTCACTCTACCCCCTGCCGCCCAAACCCTAACAGACGCTTCAGACTATGCATGGGGAGCTCACTTGGCAGGGCAAGTGCATTCAGGGCAAATGGAACCAGCGTCAGATGCACCTGCATATCAATCAGAAAGAAATGTTAGCTGTACAGAATTCCCCGACAGCCATCAAGAACCACATTCTTCTAGGACAGTTATTGGTAAAGACAGACAACACCACTATTATGTGGTACATAAGCAGGGGGGAACCCACTCGTACCCTCTCTGCAGACTAGCCATGGCTCTGTAGAACACAGCCTTGAGCTACCAAGTGCACCTACAAGCTCAATTCCTGCCAGGCAAGCTAAATTCACTGGCAGACGACCTCAGCAGAAATCTCATGGACCCACACGAGTTGAAGCTGGAACCAAAGATATTCAAGCTTTTGAGAAACAAATGGGGAAATCCAGAGATAGACCTGTTTGCCTCCCCTCAGAACTACCAATTGGGCAAATTTTGCACAAGGACTTCCCACAGTCAAGCTTGGAAAGTGAATGCCCTGTCCTTCACCTGGGAAAGCCTCTCAGTTTATGCCTTTCCCCCTCTGCCTCTCCTCTCGAAAGTTCTGCTAAAGATCAAACAGGACAAATCAAGGACAATACTGATTGCACCAGACTGGCCACGCCAACACTGGTACCCCCAATTGCGCATTATGTCACTGCTGGAACCATGGCACCTGCCTCAGATCCCTCCCCTGCTGTCCCAGCAGGAGAGCCAGATTCTGCACCTTTAACTTCAAACCCTGAACCTTGCAGCCTGGCTAATTCCTTCTGCTGTCTAATAACATCCCTCAGTAAGCAGGTGCTAGATGTCATTCTGAAGGCCAAGTACTAGAAAGTCCTATGCTGAAAAGTGGAAAAGATACTGTTTCTGGTGCCAGACTCAGGGGATGGGCACAACGGTTCCCAGCTTACCGCATATTCTTCAGTACTTAACAGAGATGCTCCACAAGGGCCTTTCCTTCTCATCAGTTAAAATTAATGCCTTTGCCATTTCAGCTCATTATATCAGCTCATTATAATACTGAACCACCCCTCTTCTCGCACCCCCTGCTAAAGCAATTCCTCAGAGGGGCCAAAACTTTAAGACCACCCAGGAGAGCCCCTACTCCAGCCTTCGACCTTAACTTTGTATTGGAAAAGCTCACTCTACCTCCTTTTGAGCCAGCTGCAACTGCAAAGAGTTGAAATTCCTTTTTTAGTAAACAGCCTTCCTTCTAGCCATCACTTCAGCCAGAAGAGTGTCTGAATTACAGGCCCTCATGGCAGTGGAGCCATTCATCATCTTCATGCAGACAGGGTGTCCCTCAGGACCAATCCTTCCTTTATACCCAAGGTTGTGTCTAGTGTGGCCCTTAATTAGTCCATTCATTTGCCTACCTTTTTTCCAAATCCACAAAACAAAGGAGAACGAATACTGCACTCTTTGGACGTGCACAGGCAACTTAGATTTTATTTGGACAGGACTAAGCCTCTCAGAAAATCTGAACAGCTGATAGTTGGCTTTGCTGCAGGGGCAGTGGGAAAGGCCATTTCAAAGCAAACCATTTCTGAGTGGATAGCCCATTGCATTCATTTCTGCTATAAGCACCATGGAAAACCTACCCCACAGGGGATAAGATCACATTCCACCAGGGCTGCATCTACCTTTACAGCCTTTCTCAGAGGTGTCCCTACCAGGGACATCCTAGAAGCTGCTACCTGGAGCTCTGTACATACCTTCACCAAGCATTACCACATGCCTTTTTTTTCTAAATCCAGAGTTGGTTTTGCCATTGCAGTTTTGCAGGGCTTAATAGTTGGCCCTAATGCTCTTTTAACTTCCTCCTCCCTTCCTTAGCTTTGGGAATCGACCCAAATGTAAGGACTGCAACAGTGAAACACGAAGAACATAGTACAGTTGTGTACACTTACCATAACTGTAAATCCACACACGCCAGACTAAGAACAAAAAGCACGTAAGCGGACTGGATGGAGAAAAATAATAAAATTTATTGAGCACTTTCGTCACAATTACTTAGACTTCTTCAGAATAAAAATGTGCATTACAACTTCCTCTTTTATAATGATCCTAATTAACATAATCATTAGGTGATTGAAGATATTTTAAACATACAGACTCCCTAAAAAAATTGCTGTGCATAAGTGAAAAAATGTATATATAAGACTCGGTTAAAAGACCTAAAAAAATGTAAAAAATCTTTGGGATACAGGAAAAATATTATTTAGAATCCCAGTTCAACAATAAGGTAACTTTGTGTTGTAAGTTCTAGCTGAAAAATCCTTCTTAATCAATTGTCAATGTTAAATGTAAAAATCAGCTTTTAATTTCAAAAAGCTCGTTAATGAAACCACTTCATTTAGTCCTGGGCTGTAGCATTTAACCTCAGCTGCCAGATAAGTTCTTTAAATTCTAGCAGCAAATCTGTGGGCCCGCCTCTGTCATCCATTGTCAATTGTTCCAAGACTGTAAATTTAAAATGATGACCAGGGCAAGTGTAAATATGTTTTGCAAGTTCATTATTTTGGTTGCATTTCCCAATATATGTGTGTTTGTATATGCATGTCCTAAAGGTCATTTTTTTTTTGTTTTTCCTATATAAAATCTCTGGCACGTCTGGAATATAGCCGCATAGACAGCATTCTTGGTACCACAATTGTTTCTTTGGTAAAGTCTCAACCAACCATATCCTTCAACAAAAACCTTCTCCCCCTCCAGTATATATTTACATTGGGTACATTGTCCACATTTGGATATTTTTCCAAGGGCATGCTTGTGGTTCCTATCTTTGTTCTTCTCTAGTATATTTTTCAAACTAGTGTCTTTTTTATAGACAACTATGGTGCGTGCATTCCCAACCTTAGCCTGTATGCTTTTGTCACAAGTTAAGATGAACCAGTTTTTGCAAAAGATGATGTGAATCTGCGGGAACTGAGGTGTCTAAGTAAGAATCAACCCATGGCTGTAACCTCTCCCTGCATCAATTGTCAATCCACTGCTCTCAAGGGGTGCACACAGTCTAGAAATATCCAATCCTAACAGTGACCAAAAATATCCTTCCATTCTCTTCCTAGTGACTTCGTCTGGATATCCTCTGTCAGCATACCCAGTAAAACATCCCTTTCCATAATGAAATCCTCTAAATTGCTGATCATACGGGTGAGCCTCACCCCCTGACCCTTCACTAGGGACTGCTTTTGATGCAGGGGGTGTCCACTCTCAAAATGGAGTAGGGAGTTAGTGTCTTGACTTTCTGTATATGTTGGAAGAGAAGATGTTCTTGATGTAATCTTTATTGATCTGAATGTCTATAAATAACTGATATGATCAGTATGCATCTCCATAGTGAATTTCAAGAATGTGGTGCTGTTGTTGAGAAGCAGCAGAAATTCAGACAACTGTGCTGGACTACTGTCCCAAAAAATCAGGATGTCATCAAGGTAACGGCCATAAAATCTACAGTGTGACATCGCCTGAGATGTGAATACTGTGGTCAGTTCCCATTGGGTCAGGACAGTATTGGCAAAAACTGGTGCACAGGCTGCTTCCATGGCAATTCCAGATGTTTGTTTAAATATATGTCCCTCAAATATCAAAAAAATATTCTCTAAAACTAGTTCCATCAAAGTCCTTAAGGTAAGAACTTTGGAATGAGTGAACGTTGTATGCTGACAAAGAAAATCATAGAACAGCTCTATACCTTCATCATGAGGTATAACATTAAATAAATCCTTGACATCAATAGTAGAAAAAATGATGTCTGTTGCATAATACTCTTGTTTGATTTTTTTCAAGCAGTCCCATGAGTCTTTGATAATATGGGTATAGTCTGTTAGAACATGTTTTAACTGGTAGTCCAAAAATTTAGTTATCGAGATAGTTTTTGAGCCTTTGGCATCCACTATTGGTCTCAATCGGGGATGTGTAGTGTCCTTGTGAATTTCTGGGATCCCGAATATAGTCGGGATCCTTGGATGTTTTTGCATACAAAAGTTATAGTCAACCTCGGTAATTAGGTTGTTTAAAAGTAGGTCCATCAGGACCAAGTCAATACACCTGTATGCTATATTCAATTTGTTACAGGAGATTTCCTGATATCCATCCCCGAATAAATGTTCTAGTAGTGTATCTCTCTTGGTCCATGACCACTAACCCACCACCCTTATCGGGTTTCATAACCCGTATAGATTTATTGTTAGAAATACTATTCAAAATAATAGTTTCTTCTTGAGTTAAATTAAGGGAGTGGAGCTATGTTAATTCTAGACAAATCTCTGATCTCTTTCATACAAATGCTCTGGAACAGTTGCATGGTTGAGTGTAATGGAGGGTTAAATGTGCTGGCTTTTTTACACAATGTGGAATAATTCCTCCCATGGTTAATTCCATCCAGTGTTTACACTAAGATTTAATTTCCTGGTAAATAACATCACATCTAATGTTTTTTCAAGGTTAAATCTTTTTGAAGGTACAAAGTGTAACCCTTTCTGAAAGAGAGTGGCCCATTCTTTGGTAACAAGTGTGCTGCTGAGGTTATAAATTTTGAAGTCTTTATAATCATTTAATATGATGATGTCATCGCTTTCATTTTCATCATAATTAGTTCCAACTATAATAATATGGTTTACCAGTTCTTCTGTCTCCCCCTCCCTCTCCCCTTCCCTCGATTGCTTTGGGGTAGATGGTATTGACCCCCCTGGTAATTCATGTTGGACTGTCTCCTGTATTGATGACTTTGCTGACAAATTCTTTCTGACCTTCTTAGGGGTGGGTCTAAAGGGATGGGACCAGGGATATTGTCACCACAATATTCAGTATCTTCAATAACATCATCAAACACATCATCATTTTTAGCCCAGGATTATTGTTCCCTTTCTTGGTTAATGGGTAAGCTAAACCAGAATCATAATCCTTGGCGTCCCTCTCGTTTTTTACACTTTTTGTTTTTAATTTTGACAATAATATTATCAATATTAACAAATACTGCATCATACTCTTTAACTTTCATACCAAAACCTACATCATTTTTAATACACTTGTCCAACTGGTTTACCGATTCCTGCAGTATAGTAAACTTTTTTATCATTATATCTTATGAGAAGCTGTAACAATTCACACCCCTGTTGGTTAAACAAAGTCACTAAATCCTTGTGCAGTTCGGAACCAGTAATTAAACCATTCGGGAAATGCCAATATCTAAGCCCCTTAGGGACCTGTTTACGTTTAAGGCATTCCCTTAAATACTGGTTCTCTATCTGTAATTTTTTCAATCTCAAACTATCTTTTTCTAAATTTATAATCATTTGATCAGCAGTACCTTTCCCGTCGTGTTGTTTAATACAGTTATAAAATCCTTCACTGTCTTTTTTAATCCAATCTGTAAGTTTAAACGATGTGGATGTTTCTTATCATACCATGCTGCTGTAAGACGTTTGCAATTGCCATTGGGATTGTAGCATGGTGCCTAGTATTCTGGTTTGTGTAACATTCAATTTCTCCCTTTCACGAACAAGTCGTTGTCCTTGGGCTGCCTTGCCCTGGAGGAATAGTAAGTAGGGAGTCCTGGGTTTCTGTAGAATTAATAGCTTTTTGGACATGGGAGACTTCCACCAAATGCTCAAATTCGTGCCCCAGTCCAATAATCTGTGTGTTGAACGCACCAGTGAGTTCAGTAAGTTTAGTAATAGCATTCGTTAGTTCCTCATGCGAGTTGATCACACCCCCTCCACTCGACGTGCTCAATTCCATAACTGTGAATCCACACACGCCAAACTAAGAACAAAAAGCACATAAGCGTACTGGATGGAGAAAAATAATAAAATTTATTGAGCGCTTTTGTCACAATTACTTAAGACTTCTTCAGAGGTGTCACTACTAGGGACATCTTAGAAGCTGCTACCTGGAGCTCTGTACGTACCTTCACCAAGCATTACCACATGCCTATTTTTTTCTAAATCCAGAGCTGGTTTTGCCACTGCAGTTTTGCAGGGCTTAATAGCTGGTCCTAATGCTCTTTAACTTCCTCCTCCCTTCCGTAGCTTTGGGAATCAACCCAAGTGTAATGACTGCAACAGTGAAACACGAAGAACATAGTACAGTTGTGTACACTTACCATAAATGTAGATGTTCGAGTGTATTCACTGTTGCAGTCCTGGTTACCCTCCCTCCAGCCCCCTGACTTCTCTTGGCTGTACTTTTTTTCTTGTTTAGTGTATTTCAGCTTTCTGGTGTATTTGCTTTTTGTTGGAGGTGTAACCTAACATATAATTGCTTTCCATTATGAGGGCACCTGACATCTGGGGCAAGAAAAACTGATGTAATGGCATCGGCTGCATGTTTTATACCCCTGATGACCGGACGTCCTGGAAGATGACAGCATCCGACGCAGGAATCCAAGACTTTGATATTCAGTCCGGCTGAGGGCTACCTGCAGGCAGATAACCCAAATGCAATGACTGCAACAGTGAATACACTCGAACATGTACATTTATGGTAAGTGTACACAAGTGTACTTTCGGGTGGGGGGAATTATTTGGGTCAAATACTCCAAGGCACGTGAAACAGAACAACTTGCATATAAACATTCTGGAGATGAGAGTGGTGCTTCTTGCATTGCAAGTCATTCATTCCTCTCTCCTCATGGGAACTATTGCTATTCAGATGGACAACATATCAGTGGTCTAGTACATCAGCAAGCAAGGAAGAACTGTGTCATGTCCTTCTATTCCCATGTTGCAGTTTTCTTACTATGGGAATCCTTCTCCTCAGGTGACCTGAACGTTGGCTCCTGTGCAAAAGCTTAAGCCTGGTTGCTGCCAGTGCATGGGACGTCACATGCAAGGCCGTAAACCAGGGGCCTTAGATGTGACATGTATGCACAGACCTCAGAACTTCTCTGCTACAGTAGATTGTCAGATCGATCGCTTCGCTCCGTTGTCTTAAAGACATCTAAAGATAAGTACCCCACTGGGGAAACCTTTATTTTTGCTGGAGCTTTGGTTGTTGCTTGATTTCTTAGCCAATGTCCGCTAGAAAGGGGAAATGTAGGTGCGGATGTAAAATTCTGCACAAAGCTACCAATGAACTTTGTTCTGTTTAGGCCTGGAACACTTCCACACCACTTGTAGCATCTGCCAGTCGTTCGTACCGAAAGCCCTCCATCGTCATCTGGCAGCCCTAAATCTGTACCTCAATAACCAGAGGTTAAAACGATTACCCCTGCGTATGGATCCAGAGTCGGCTGTCGAGGCGAAGCTACCTAAAAAGAAGGCCAAAGTTACAAGGCCTACCACTTCTGCTCCTCTGTCGTCAGACGTCCTGCCAACCACCGATATAGAGGTTGAGGGATGTCCGCTGGATCCGGTGCCTTCAGCGACCTAACTTTGGAGAAGCCGCTATGGAAGCACCAGTAGGCACGTCCTTGGAGGTTGTTCCAACGTCAGCTGTGGCTGAGGTCGAGGGAGAACCAGGGTCCACCGGATGCCCATCTGCAGTCCAGGAATGCAAAATCTCACCCATAGGCCAGATCTTTGAAACTAGGCCATCTGTATCTGCTAAATCAACTCCTCTGAAAAGGAAGCAAAAAACTAAACACTTGTCTGCTTCCTCTGAGGAGCAACCTGACGAAGTCCTTCTCCCATTCCTTGCTGCAGGCCTTTATAGCCCTTAGGTCTTCAACAGCCACATTGTCTGTCCTCAGCCCCAGGCCAGGCTTAGCTGTTTCCATCCCTCCTACCCATACCCAGGAGGAAAACTCCTCCTCCTCCTCTTATGAGTTGGTCACCTACTTCTCTCAGATAGCTTCCCCTTTGGACTAATACTCCCCAGATGAAGACCCCCCCCCCCCGAGGACATTACCTTTGGGGAAACAATTACTAAAATGAGGGAGTACTTCAAGTGGGATGCTGCTCAAATGACAGAAGTCCAAAAAAGGTATTTTGAGCTACTCCAGGTGGAATCACCCTCTCCTTTAGCTATCCCTCCTGGGATTCCAGCGTTCCTGGATGCTTTTGCATCAGCTTGTAAGACACCAGAATCACAACCTCCAGCTCCTAAGAGACCTGACCACTTTTTATAAAGTCCCTGATGAGCACAAATTTCTAATAAGCCCCCTTTGGCAGATCCTGCAGTTATTGCTGTGGCCCCTGACAAACAGTTGAGACTCGTACCTTCTTCCTCCCTCTTACCATTAGACAAGGACAGCAAGGTCATGGACAGGCTGGGGGAAGATGTGTACCTCTTCCACACTAACCTTTAGGGCAATCAATTACTAGACCCATATGGTAAAATATGCCCTAGATTTGGTTCACAGGCTTCCTCCGTACTCTCCTCCTTGCCTGACTCCCCCAACAAGTCAGATGTAGCATCTAAGCTGTCCCTGGCATCTCAGGTTGTCAGATGCTCGATAAAGTGCAGCTAAGATGCAGCTGAAGCCTCCATGATCTGCTGCATCAGCTTCTGTTCTGCGCAGATATTCCTGGGTTAGGCTACAGCCCCTGCCTGAAGATTTTAAAACAAAGATATTGGACGCACCACTGAACCACAAATTCCTGTTTGGCAAACAGTCTGCTGAACTGTTTAAAAGCCTCCATGAAGAAAGTAAGGAGTTCCAGGACCTAAAACACTTACTGGTCTCTCCAGTTCCTAAATTTTACAGGGATTACCTGCAAAAACTTCTTTTGTCAGGAGAGCCCCTGCTCCAATGTCCTTCTCCACTTCCAGATACAGAAAAGGGTCCAGAAAGACACACTCCCCAAGGGCAGCCCCTGCTCAGCCTTCCAACAGCCTGCCCTTTCAAGACAGGAACAGTAATGCGTCACTGCCTCAGCCACCTTCCCCTGTCATCCTGCCTTTCCCCCTGGAAAAAAGTCACTTCAGACTGCTGGGTCCTGGCAATAGTGGAAAAAGGATACTTCATGTCATGGCAGGAAAAACATATACCACCAGGCATCCCTTTCCCTCCAAAGAACCAACTTCACCAAATCCCCTCAGGTTATCCAAGACCTTTTCACCCAGGGGACCATAGAGCCCATCCCCCCAGGCCAAGAAGGGAGAGGGTTTTAATCCAGGTTATTCCTGGTGCCAAAAAAGGACGGCCCTTGGAGGCCCATCCTAGATCTATCCTTCCTAAACCTCTTTCTAAAGGACCCCTCCTTCAGAATGCTCTCTTCAAAACCTTCTTCCTCTAGTGCCACCCAAAGCTTTCATGGCCACTTTGGACCTGAAGGAGGCATACTTCCACATCCCAATCCACCCAAACCACGGGAAGTATCTGCGCTTTGCTGGACCCCCTTCAAATTTCAGTTTACTGCCTTGCCATTTGGCTTATCCATTGCTCCAAGGGTCTTCACAAAGTGCCTAGCCCCAGCAATAGCCTACTGCAGAACAAAGAGCATTCAAATCTGTCCATACCTAGATGACATCCTCATACTAGCAGAAGGGGAAATCACCCTAAAAATCATCTTTTCTCCATGCCCCTGCTCCAGAGTTTGAGATTCACCCTCAACCTAGCAAAATCATCCCTTTCTCTCTCCAGCACAGGACAAAATTTTCCTGTGATGCAGATTAAGGACCGACTTGATGAAGGCTTTCCTCCCTCAGGACAAAGTGTCCTGCCTAGTCATAGACTTCCAGGACCTTCTCTGGGTTAACCACCTGTCAGCCAGGCAGTTCATGTGCTTCCTATGCCTCATGGCAGCTACAATTCCTATGCTGACTCTTACCAGGCTGCACATGAGGAAGTTCCAGTGGTACCAAACAAATGTGTGGTCACAACACAGCCACCCCCTGGGCTTTTAAAGTACCCTTCTTACCAATGAAAATGGAACTGAGGTGGTGGATCCAGCAAGTTCAACAAAACCCAGGCCTACCCCTGCAACCCACCACGCCAATACAATCCATGCACACAGATGCCTCTGATCTAGGCTGGGGATGGGAGCCCTCCCTAGAGAAAAGCACATCAGCATAAGGGATATGACTGCAGTCCACCTAGCCCTGCAGGCCTTTCTACTGTCATGCAACATGGACCCCTACAAATATTCAGACAACACAACTGTGATGTGGTACATCAACAAATGGGGGAGGGAGGCAGGTCTTACGTACTGTGCAGGCTAGCAATGTAAACATGGGAATTAGCCTTTCAGAACAACATATCACTGCAGGCAGTTTGTATTCTATCCCAGGGCAACCATCAGGCAGATGCCTTCAGCAGATCATTCTCTCTGCATCACGAGTAAATGTTGCACAGAGATATGCTCTAAGACATTGTCCACCAGTGGGGCACAAAACTCAAATAGATCTATTTGCCTCCCCCCAGAACAGACTGTTGCAACTTTTCTGTGCCGAAGATCCCTCCTCACTAGCTTGGAGAGTGGACGCCTTCACCATCTATTGGAAGGGACTGTTCCTTTATGCCTTCCCTTCCTTGCCACTCATTCAGAAAGTCCTCCTAAAAATCAGGAGGGACAAGCCAAAAATCTTGCTGGTGACTCCATATTGGCCAAGGCAGCATTGGTTCCCCCTTCTTCAATCTCTTGCCAAGGGCAATCACCACAAGTTGCCTCACAAGGTGGACCTGCTCACACAGAAGGGATCTCTCATTCACCCACACCTGGAGATGCACTGCTTAACCCTCTGGGTGATAAACTTCTGATCCCCTTCAGACACTGCTACACTGAGAACATGCTATCTATTCTGTAGGAGGCTTGGAAACCCAATACCAGGAGGTCCTATGTTTCCAAATGGAAAAGGTTCTCCAATTGGTGTCTCCAAAGGCATAGGGACCCCTTCCAAATGGATGTTCCTCTAGTCTTGGCCTATGTATGTGAGCTCATAAAATCAGACCTGCCATATTTATCAGTGAAGGTCCACTTATCCGCCATTTCTGCCTGCTTACCTCTGGACCCACCTCTTCTTTCCAGATTGGATGTCAGACTATTTCTAAAAGGGGTTCTCTACATTAAGCCACCAAAGAAGCCTATCCCTCCACATTGGGACCTAAACTACGTACTAGAAAAACTCACAATTGCTCCCTTTGAGGCAGCTAGCCTCTCTGCAGATGTGCACATGGAAAACTGTCCTACTAGTAGCCCTTACCTCAACCAGAAAGGTTTCAGAATTACAATCATTAATGGCATTCCCACCCTACCCAATCTTCCACAAAGATAGGGTGACCCTGCGCTCCAATCCCTCCTTCATGGCCAAAGTGGTCAGTGAGCTGTCACTCAGTCAGTTCACTTGCCCACCTTGTTTCCTTCCCCAAAGAATGATAGTGAGAGAATACTCCACTCCCTTGATGCCCACAGGCAGTTAAGATTCTATTTGGACAAAACCATAGCTATCAGAAAGTCTAATCAGCTCTTTGTGTCCTTCCACCCCAGGCGCCTGGGCAAGGCGGTGTCCGCACAAACTATCTCTGGCTGGATAAGGAAAACTATCACTTTCTGCTATTCCTACCACAGAAAGCAATTAGCTCATGTGGTCAGGGCACACTCTACAAGAGCTGTGGCTTCTTCTAGGGCTTTCCTCAAAGGCTTGGACACAGCTACCATTCTTGTGGCAGCCACGTAGTCCTCTGTGCATACCTTCACCAAGCATTACAAATTGGTCCATATCTCCAGAGCTAGAGCAGGATTTGCAAGGGCAGTCCTGCAGAGATTCCTGGAATCTGCATCCTCTTCCACCACCCTTCCTCCTCCTTGAGCTGTGGTACTCTCCTACAGTAAGAATACTGCAACATGGGAATAGGAGGACATAGAATAGTTGTGTAAAATCTTAACATAACCATACATGTCTTTCTCTTCCGTGTTGCAGTATTCCTTCCCACCCATCTATTCCTCTTCATTACACTTAACCTGTCTAGATGGCATCATTTTGCACTACTTAGACTTGTCCGACTGGGCAGTCATTTCTGAGGTCTGTGCATGCAGATGTCACATTTAACTCCCCCAATTTATGGCATGTGGGGTGATGTCCCACGCACTGGCAGCAACCAGGCTTAAGCTTTTGCATAGGAGCCGACATTTGGGTCAACTGAGGCGGAGGATACCACAGTAAGAATACTGCAACATGGAAGAGAAGGACATCTAAAGTTATGGCAAGATTTCATACAACTATTCTTTACCCCTTTTGTCAAGAGGCCATGAGGTTGTGGCAATGGGTGATTTCTTCCAGTCGCTCTCTAATAGCAACGCACATTCCAGGGAGGTTAAACATCCTGGCGGACATCTCAGAAGGACCATTCTGATGCCTCACGTATGTGGTCTCTGAATTCTTCAGTGGCAGATATGATCTTCCAGAGATGGGGTCAGCCTTGCTGCAATCTTTTTGCATCTCCCTCCAACACCCAAGTGCAGTGGGTTTTTTGCCCTGATCCCTCCTCAAGGACAATCACTGAGAGATGCTGTAGTCCTTTGTCTATCCTCTTCTTCCTCTTATTCCCATATTTCTGCAAAAAGCACAGAGGTTGAAGTGCCATGTGATCCTCATTCCTCCCTTTTGGCCCTGACAAGTTTGGTTCCCCTTCCTTTGGTCTCACCTGGGTTGTCCGCTGTGGACTCTGGATCACTGTCCATATCTGTTGTCCCATCCTGATCTTGTGAACCTGAAACTAACCGCTTGGTTACACTTCCAATTATAGCTAGAACTCCTGGGCTTTCTTCCCCAGTTAGAAAAGTTTTGATTGCAGCACACAAACCATCCACAAGGAAGCTATACAATAGTAAGTGGAAGACATTCTCCATTTGGGCTCATGAGAACAGTCTAGACCCTTTTATAGCTCCAGTTCCTGCTGTGTTGGATTTTTTGGCTTATAATATTTCATAACTGAGAGAGTTTTTCTATGGTGAAAGTGCAATTGGCGGCTATTTCCAATTTTCACATAGGGGAAAATTCCTTTTCTCTAGCCTCATCTAAATTGTGCAAGACCTTTTTAAAAGGTACCTTCTTTCCTTTGTCCTTCTATCAAGGAACCTGTTGCCCCCTGGGATCTCACCTTGGTTTTACAGGCCTTAGGCTTGCCCCCTTTCGAGCCTTTAGCCAAGGTAGATTTAAAGTTTTTGACCTGGAAAACCATCTTGGTGGCCATTGCCTCATCCAAAAGAGTATCTGAATTTACAGGCTTTGTCTTGCAAGCCTCCATATTTGATTTTTCACAAGGACAGTTACTTTGTGTACTAACCCTTCCTTTCTGTCCAAGGTTGCTTCTGAGGCCAACATAAACCAAGTTATCAACCTGTCTGTCTTTCCTAATTTTCAAAACAGGGGAGAGTATCAACTTCATATGTTGGATGTACACAGACAGTTTTGTTTCCATTTGGATAGAACCAAAATTCTTAGGAAATCTGATCAACTTTTCATTTCTTTTTTTTTAAGTCCAGGTTGGGTAAACCAGTTTCCAAGGCTACCCTGACTCCTTGGATTTACTAGTTGCATTAAACTTGCTTACACCACAAGGGGCATCCCCTTACTGTGTCACATTAAGGCTCACTCTACTACGTCTGTTTCCATCTCTTCAGCCTTTTGGTCGAAACTTCCTACTGATGAAATCTGTACAGCCGCTACTTGGTCAAACAGCCATACCTTTATATCGCATTACAAACTAGACATTATTTCCAGGAACAGAACCTCCTTTGGTTCTGCTGTGCTCTGGAATATCCTTCTTTGAAGGCCACTCAAGTTCTTCTGTAGCTGGGGACTGTGTCCCACAGGTTGAAGAGGAAATGAAGGCAACAACATCAGATAAAGAAGTTATGTACTAACTATAATGTTCCATCTGTGTTGTATCCTCTCATTGGCTCTTCAGCCTTCCCTCCCTTCTACCTGTTGAATGACCTAAAGTAATTATTTGGGCAAATACTTCATTACTGTTTGAACTCCTGAAGTATTCCTTTCTGACTTGCCTTGTTGCTTTGGGTGATTTATTTCTGCTTGTATGATTAGATGATGTATAGTGGTGCAGCAAATTCGATCAGAGGGATTTGGAGGAGAAGAGCACTATGGGTAGGGGAGGAGCTTGTATGTTGGAGCCTGGAGCTTTGGTATGTGACTGAGTCGGATCCAGTCCTTGGATCCGAACCCACAGGATTATAGGAAATTACTAGGCTATTGGCCCTGAGGCCCTTGCAAGCCTAGCCAAGAGTTTAGCCCATGTTCCGACAAGTCATCAGCCAATGCCCCTGTCCAGCAGGGACACATGGAATCCAAGGGGTGTATTTCTTGTTCCCCATCCAGTTATCCAGGTTGCTCTTAAAAAGGGTTAATGAGGTACTCTGCTTGAAGTGGAGAGTGAGTGCATTCCACAGAAGGGGGAGTCTCTGGGACACAAATCTGTCATGCCAACAACTCCTGTTGATGTCTCAGACCAGGTTGAGGTCATGCGTGCAGGTTACTCGAGTAAAGCTTGACTTGCAGATTTGCAGCAGTCCCATCAAGGCAGGGTCTGAGATAGGTTTGTCTGGCACACAAAGCAATCTGTGTAAGGTAGATGTTTGAGTCCCTGGATTCTCCTGGTGAGGAACCTCTGTGGTCTCTCCAGCTGTTGCATGAAAGGGGCATTGTACTCAATAATGGGTCTTATAAGGGAAGAATACAGGGATGTTATGACCTTCTTGTCCCTAGATGAAATACCCTTACTAATGAGGTGGGCCATGTAGAAAGCTTTGAAGAAAGCTCTTTGTTGAAGAGCAAATGGGAGGCAACACACATGGAATGGAATGGTGAGTACATAATTTTTTTAAGAAGCAGAAAAAAGCACCAAAAGGTAAACTTGAAACAAAAAACACCGAAGCAGGCTCCAAACCTTTTGTATAGTCCAGGATATATGAAGTAACTGTTGAAATGTCACAGCGCAAACAATTCCACAGGAAGTTAAGCGCTTTCACTTTGATTTTATTCCATGTTCTGATGAAGCTTGGAATAGACCTATCAGCCACTTTTAAACAAATTCAAAAATTGTCAGCCAATAGTAACATCTCATGCATAATTAATTAAATACATTCATTCCCCTGCATTATTTAAAGCCACAGTAAAATATATGCTGTAGTAAACCCTTGTGTTAAAACAGTATAAACAAAAATGAATAGACATATTCTAGGTGCCATAATAAAATACATGCTGTCATGAATCCTTGTTTTAAAACAATAACAAACAAAATGAATGCAGATACGCTTTCCTTTTCTAAAGTTTAGCTGCCCTTAATTTAAGGACACTGTTAATACTAACATGATCATTCAGTCCCGTTTTTTTTTTAGCTGAATCCAGCCTAAGATGACAGTATAGTTCTTTGTATTCTAAAAGAGCTTCCCACAGTCCACCCCTTATATCTGGTTTCACTTGTTCAAGTACAGAGAACTTGAAAATACAATTCTTAGTCTTTCTTGTGTCTAAATAAGGCATTTGTATCTTTTTTTTCTGGGAGATCTCATGCAAGTGTTCATATATTCTTCTTTTCAATGGTCTCTCTGTCTTGCCTATATAAAAGCTAAGGCATGTCTGACAGACTATGATGTACACAACCCCTTTGCTATTGCAATTAAAATGTTCCTTAAATTTCATTTTAGATTTTCTGGATGAGAATAAGGTGTACCCCAGGGCACCATTCTAGGTCCTCTCTTATTTTCAGTTTTCATTAATGATCTCTACTTAGCTATTCTCAATGCAACTTGTATTCAATATGCAGATGATTCGACATTAATCTGTGCAGCCAATTCTGCATCTGAGCTGCAATCCCAAACCCAGAAGGTATTTAACATAGTTGCGACATGTTTTTCGAAGCGGTGCCTCCTTTTGAATCCCCAAAAAAACTAACCTCCTGCTCTTTACTCCTACTCGCAGGTCAATACCAATAGATTTCTCAGTAATCTCTAATAATGGCATCCTCATATCACCAGACTCTACTACCAAACTCCTAGGGATTACAATAGACAACGACCTTAACTGTGATAACTGGTTTTATAATGTTGTTACTATGGGTAACAGAAAAATGGGCTCCCTGTATAAAATTAAACCCTTCTTAATACCAATGGCAAGAACTACCATTGCCCACTCCCATCTAATCTCTACTCTTCTCTATGCCTCACCAATATATACCAACCTTTCCAAAAATAATCTTCTCAAACTAGCTACCTCCTATAACGGCATAACCAGATTTGCCACTGGTAAACCTTTCAGAATCCATCACTGTCATAATCTCAAACAGCTCGGGTGGCTTGAACTACAAAATCAGCTTCAAATCAACCAACTTACTACTGCCCATAAGATCCTTTACCAACCTAACAATACTCCTAGACCTCATAACCCCTTATAGAAATCTTAACGCCTTGCGTTCATAAAATAAACTACTAATTAACATCATTAAGGCTAACAACATAGCAGGAGACTCTCTGTTCTTAAATACAGTTGGGAAAAAGTGGAACTTTCTACCTAGTGAACTTATTTCCCTTCCTTCCTTATCACTCTTCAAACAAAAAATTAAAATCTTCCTGAAAACACACTGGCTTTGTCCTTGTAGTAACCCTGACTAAACAATCATTACTGCTTCTAGTATCTTTACTAACTCCACTCACTTTTCTAATTGCTGTGCTTTAGTGCAACATGAAAGTACATATGCAGAAATTTGAAGCTGTATTAGCTACTAGTATATGTAAATAATTAGCTCTTGTTGTGTCATTTGGCTTTTCCCGGTTAGGGGTCGCCACAGCGGAACTCCGGTCCGCTAATGATTGGCAGTAGATTTTTACGTGCCGAGTTGCCGGCCCTGACGCACAACCTTCAACGAAGGTACGCCCATTCACGCATGTTTCCACACAGAAGACGCTCTAGCTGAGAATCGAACAGGACAACTCCTTACTGTGAGGTGACAACGCTACCGCAGCACCACCACTACAGTATGTAAATAATTAGCTCTAAATATTGTAAATAGTTTTTATGAAATGTGTAGAAATATTTCATCTGTGTCTGTTTATTTATTTATTTATTTATTTATTTATTTTGTAACATTATTGATCTTGTCTATTCATGTCTGTCTTGGAGCTGATCTCCCCTTAGCCTCTACTGAAAATGGACATATATCCAGTTAGACTAGCCCGGTCAACAAATGTAAAATAAAAATAAACTTCTTGTGGAATTTTTTGTGCTGTGGCATTTTAACAGTTTTTTTTTTTTTTTTTTTTTTTTTTTTTTATATCCTGGACTATTAAAAAAGGTTTGGAGTCTGAACTTGTGGAATTGTTTGTGTTGCGACATTTCAACAGTTATTTCATATATCCTGGACTATACAAAAGGTTTGGAGCCTGCTACGGTGCTTTTTGTTTCAAAAGTAACTTCTTTTTTACTTACACGGCTGATGTTCTTTGTGTTTTACTGTTGCAGTCATCACATTTGGGTTATCTCTGCCAGGGTAGCCCTCAGCTGGCCCAAATACCAGAGACTTAGTATTTCTGCGTCGGTTGCTGTTGCTTGAGGACTGACGGCAGGTCGTCAGTAGTATAAAGTAAGGCAGCCGACACCATTACACAAGTCTTTCTTGCTGTGGAACCCGAAGCAGAAGCAGTTCACACAAGTGCCAGTCAGCCGCTACCTGGGTTTTCATCACCAAATTGAAGTTGAAGGCTTCTAAAGCTAAGTATCCCGCTGGGGATCCTTTTTTCTTGTACTAACCGATGTCAGAAAAAGTTAATTGTCTCGTCTGTGGAAAGCAAATATCACACTGACACTTCTACTCCTACTGTGTCACTTGTTTAGGCCCAGACCACGAAGTTCCCTGTTGTCGCTTCTGTGCTTTGTTCAACGCCAGAACTATCTGTCGTCGGGCCTTTATTGTAGCCAGATATTTTCGTTTACAGTTCTTGATTTCCGATATGGCTTCGGTAAGTCATCTGACAGCAGATCTTCCGAAAAAACGTAAAGATAGAGACAGACCCCATAGGTCCAAACTTACCGACAACGCTTCCGTTAAGCTAGTCGTCAGTCCTCCGGTACTCAGGCACTTTCGCAGCCCCTGATGCCTGCTTCATTTGATTCGCAGGCCACTACAGAGACACTTTCGGAGTCCGGTATGCTGCAAAACTCTTCTTCAACTAAGGATCCTGCGGTCGTCTTTACCTCTGACGGGTGTGGAACCGCTGAAAAGGCACCGGCTTCTGAGGAAGTCCTTCATACTACCGAATCTTGACACAAACCGACGGCTTCTTTCGTGACTACCGTTCTTTTAAAATCTACCGAGTTTCTTAGGCCCAGTGTTCGAACCACACCCAAGAAACCGATGACCCACTCTCGGGCACCTGCTCAGTCTTAAATGCTTAAAATGGAAAAAGACCGTATCATGCTGATCAGGGGAAGCCAAGCTACCCCCTCAAAAAGGAAAAGAGATATGTACCCTGTAGTTTTGTCTGTACAAGAGTCAGATGATTCTGATGCATCTGACTATGAAGACATGCAACCCCTCTCCACTTATGAGGATTCTGATACAGAGGACTCCATTCCTTCAGCCTCTCCCCCAGAGTATTTTTCCTTTGGGGAAACCCTGCATACTTTAAGGGAGCATTTCCAATGGGAGAGTCTGGACTACCCTCAGTCTAAACAGAGACTCAGGGAATTCCTAGATCTTCCGCAACACAGACCCTTGGCCATCCTCCCAGTCCTGGATGTTGTGGAGGATGTTTTCCTTGAATCCATCTTGACTCCTGACGCCCTTCCTCCTGCTCCCAGAAAACCAGACGGGTACTATAGAGTCCCTAACTCACACAAATATCTTTTTAAAAATCCAACAGCTGACCCTGAGGTCATTTCTCAAGGGCCAAAAGGGATTAAAGCAACCTCTGCTAAGAATCCCACCCTCTCAGACAGGGATTCCCGAGCACTGGACAGATGGGGTAAAAAAAAGTATGCGCATCAGCTACTCTTGCTATCAGGGCACTAAATTGTCAGTTCCATATGCTGAAATTTCAGCAACATACTTTGGAACTCCTTAAACAAAAAATGTCTTCTTTTCCTGTTTGGGCAGAATCTAAAGATTTACAAGACTTAATGCATTCTGCAAGTTAAGTAACTAAACACACTTTGCACTGTGGTTTTGACACCCTAGAAGCTTCTTGCAGGGCAGCAGTCATTGGATCTGTCATTAGAAGACATGCATGGCTTAAGGAACAATTCCTGCAAAACAATGTCAAATCTAAATTTTTGGGTGCCCCCTTGCACAAAGATAACTTATTTGGCACTAAGGCAGAAGAGGTATTAAAAAAGATGGAAGAAAAAGCAAAATCTATTCAAACAGTTAAGGATTTCTTACAGGTCTAGCCCCCTAGGTTCAGCAGGCATTGTCCCTCCAAGCACTGGTCCTGTCCTGCTCCAAGTAAACCGACCCTGCATAGGCCCCATGGAAACGGACCTCCCCCAGACAGAAGCCCCAGTGAATGCAGAGATCTAAGCAGTGGACTTACCTCCACTTCAAAACCAGGGAGTTCTAAGTCACCCCCTTATGGTAAGAACTCACACTGACTCACCTCCTCTACCCCCTCCCTCTCTGCCCACCTTCACTTACCCCTAGGAGGAAAACTCTCCTTTCACTCAATCACCTGGGCTACCATTACCAGGGACCAATGGGTTCTGAACATTGTATCTCAGGGATACAAATTTTCCTTCCACACCCTTCCAACCCCAAAAGGGTTCCCAAACCTACCACCAAATCAATGGGCAGAGGCTCAAACGCAAATCCTTTCCCTGCTCTCTATGAGGGCAGTCAAGCACATTCCTGCAGAACAGATAGGCCAAGGCTTCTACTCCAGACTTTTTCTGGTGCCCAGAAAAGAGGGCGCCTGGCGCCCCATCCCCGATCTATCCATTCTAAACACCTGCCTGGTTATCCCAAAATTCAAAATGCTCACCCTCCAGCAGCTGCTACCCATGCTGTCCAAGGATGCTTGGCTAGCCACCCTAGATCTAAAAGAGGCCTACCTCCACATTCCTATCAGGGAATCATGCAGGAAATATTTCTGCTTCAGGGCAGGATCTCAACACTTTCAGTTCTCTGCGCTTCCCTTTAGCTTATCTACTGCTCCCAGAGTTTTCACAAAATGTCTGGCTCCGGCTATTGCCTTTTGCAGACAAAGAAATATTCAAATTTACCCATACTTGGATGACTGCCTTATTCAGGCAGACAGCCAAGAAAAGCTGCTCAAGCACCTGGCCTTTGTAAAGACCCTACTAACCTCCCTAGGGTACATAATGAAAAGAAATCCTAACAGGTGCCCACCCAAAGGATAATCTTCCTGGGAGCAAGTCTGGACACAGCATCCCAGATGGCATACCTTACACCAGAGAAACAAATTTTCCTGTAAGCCTGTTTCTCTCAACTAGCCACCCAGCCCCAGCTATCTGCAAGGAAGATCCTGCAAGCTCTGGGATTCATGGCATCTTGCATACTACTCATTACATATGCCAGACTGCATATGAGGAAACGTCAGTGGTACCTAAAGAGCCTTTGGTGTCAACAATCTCAAGACCTGGAAACTCTTCTACCTATAATTCCTTGCCTCAGAAAGGAATTTCTTTGGTGGGCAACAGCATGCTCCCACAACAAGGGACTGCCCTTCTCCCCATCTCTCGCCACCCAGACCCTCACCACGGATGTGTCGGACTACGCTTGGGGCGCACACCTGGATGGCAGGTGCATACAGGGCCAATGGAGCCCACAGCAAAATCCCTCTGCACATCAGTCAAAAAGAGATGATGGCTGTGCAGCATGCCTTGATAGCTTTCACACCCCTTCTCTCTCCAGGGGTTCTCCTGATCAAAACAGACAACACCACTGTCATGTGGTACATCAACAAGCAGGGAGGGACTCGCTCCTACCCTCTATGCAGGTTGGCCATGAAACTTTGGCTCACAGCCTCTTCCATGCAACTACACCTGTTAGCACAATTTCTACCAGTCTCTCTCAACTCTCTGGCAGGCCAATTAAGCAGAAACCTTCTGGACCCACACGAGTAGCAACTCAACAGAAGTACCTTCACCCTAATAACTCAGAAATGGGGAACCCCGAAGGTCGATTTCTCTTCCTCCCACGCCAACCATCAGCTCAGCAAATTCTGCACCAGGGAGCATCACTGCATGGCTTAGAAAGTTGATGCCCTGTCCTTCCCTTGGGTCAATCTATCGGTCTATGCCTTTCCTCCCCTACCTCTCATCCCCAGGGTACTGCTCAAAATAAGGGAGGAAAAACCAAGGTCCATTCTTATAGCTCCAGACTGGCCCCGACAACACTGGGTACCCCCTTGCTGCACAGCCTGTCCCTGCTACCTCCATGGCATCTTCCTCAGATTCCAAAACTCTTGACCCAGAGGGAAGAAGAATTCATGCATCCCCAGTTGCAGACAGTCTATTTGGAAGCTTGGCTTATTCCCTAACCCTCAACCAAATCTGCCATCGTCAGTAAACAGGTTCTGGATGTTGTCCGTGAGGCCAGAGGTCCTAGCACCAGGAAGTCTTATGCAGATAAATGGAAAAGGTTCTGCACCTGGATCCAGGCTAAGGGAGCCACTATGGCACAGCCCTCCATCCCTCTCATCCTGGATTACTTAGCTGACCTACTACACAGTGGTCTCTCTTTTTCCTCTATAAAAATTCATGCTTCTGCTATTTCTGCTCATTTTCCCACTTAGCAGCCCCTTTTCTCACACCCTGTGTTCAAACAGTTCCTCAGAGGGGCTAGCAACTTGAGGCCCCCCAGAAGGGCACCAACACTATCTTGTGACCTTAACTTTGTCTTAGAAAATTTCACCCTACCCCCTTTCAAACCAGCTTCTTCTGCAGAGCTAAAATTTCACTCCTGGAAGACAACATTCCTTCTGGCCATCACTTCAGCCAGAAGAGTCTCTGAGCTGCAAGCACTCATGGCTGTGGAACCCTTCATCTTCCATAAAGACAGGGTATCCCTCAGAAATAGCCAGTCCTTCATGCCCAAGGTGGTGTTCAGTGTGGCTCTCAACCAATCCATTCATTTGCCCACCTTCTTTCCTAATCCTCGGAACAAGGTGGAAATGATTCTTCACTCTCTAGATGTGCAGAGACAGCTCAGATTCCATCTGGACAGGACTAAATCCTTCAGAAAGTCTGATCATTTGCTGGTTAGCTTTGCCACAGGGACAGAAGGCAAGGCCATCTTTAAGCAAACCTTTTCCAGATGGGATAGCACACTGCACCCATTTCTGCTACAAACAGCATGGAAAGCCCCCCCCCCCCAAGGGGGTCAGGACACACTCCACCAGAGCAGTCTCCACCTCTGCAGTTTTCCTCAGAGGAGTCCCCACCAGAGACATCCTGGAGGCTGCCACCTGGACATCTGTTCATACCAAATCCAGGGCAGGGTTTGCCTCTGCAGTCTTGACTAGTTTCCTTGACTGCCTCCACCCATTTCTTCAGTTTTGGGAATCTACCCAGATGTGATGACTGCAACAGTGAAACATGAAGAAGATAGTACAGTTGTGTACACATACCATAAATGTAGATGTTCAAGTGTCTTCACTGTTGCAGTCCTGGTTTCCCTCCCTCCATCCCCCTTATTCTCTTTCTCCTTTTATTATCATTCTTCCTTGTTGTTCTCCTTTCCTTACAAGGGACATATTGGTATTTATTTGCCACTGGTGGGGTTCTTCCACCAGAACCTGGTCTCCTACTTTGGGGGATCCCGACAGGTTAGTGAAAGAAAAACTGATGTAATGGCGTTGGCTGCCTTACTTTATACTACTGATGATGTGATGTCAGTCCTCAAGTGACAGCAACCGACGCAGAAATACTAAGTCTGTGGTATTCGGACCGGCCGAGAGATACCCTGGCAGGGATAAGCCAAATGTGATGACTGCGACAGTGAATACACTCTAACGTCTACATTTATGGTAAGTGTACACAACTGTACTTTGTGTTGCCTATGGCTTCTGTGAGATAAAACCAAAGCAAGGAGCATTCCATATCTCTTAATACCTCTTAGCTCAAGAAATCTGGACAGACAATGAATAAAAATAAAGGTGAGAGAGGACGAAGGCCCAGAAATAGGGACCAATTTTAAATATCGCTCTTATAAACTTAGAAAGTTCTAGAATAACTGGATTTGTGTTGTCATCCATTTTCTGAAGGACATAAAATCTGAAACACAAATGTATGTCATTATTTAGTGACTTCAATCCTTTGTGATTTGGCAGAAAATCACAATATTTTATGAGGAGCAAACCAAAAATATGAGGCAAAAATGTGGACAATCTACAAACACCTGGACTGTTTAGAGATACAGAGGATTTCATTACATGTATATTGGTCCTGTTTGTGCCCTGTAACAAATATACAATATGTTGTCAGTTTTTAATATTTTTCAGTGGTTTAACACGTATTTTACTTCAGAGTGCATAACTTTTGTAATATTTCTGTAACTCACATCTCTAGTTTTGCCTTTGGCTTCTTATATAAACTGAAACTGAATAAAGTCCTGCACCCCCCTTACTTAGGTTAAAAGCTCCTGAAATAAACAAGCAAATAAATACATAAATATAGATTTGTTGTGTATGATTCAATTGTGCCGGTCCCAAGCCCGGATAAATAAGGAGGGTTGCGTCAGGAAGGGCATCCGGCATAAAACTTGGCCAAATTATTTCATGCGGACACCAGAAAAGATTTACATACCGGATCGGTCGAGGCCCGGGTTAACAACGACCGCCATCAGTACTGTTAGCCAACAGAGTGCTGGCGGAAATTGGGCTACTATTGGCCGGAGGAGGTGGAAGGCATGGCCGAAGGCAGGAAGAGAGGAGAAAGGCTAGGGTGGTGGTAATGAGGGTTGGAACTTTGAATGTTGGCAGTATGACTGGTATAGGCAGAGAGCTAGCAGATATGGACAGAAGAAAGGTTGGTATATTGTGTGTGCTAGAGACCAGATGGAAGGGGAGTAAGGCTAGGTGCATCGGAGGTGGGTTCGAATTGTTTTATCATGGTGTGGATGGGAGGAGAAATGACATAGGGAGTTATCCTGAAGGAACAGTACGCTAGGAGTGTATTGGAGGTTAAAAGAGTGTTGGATAGAGTGATGTTTATGAAGCTGGAAATTGATGGTGTAATGATGAATGTTGGTAGTGCATATGCTCCAGAAGTTGGGTGTGCGATGGACGAGAAAGAAAAATTTTGGAATGAGTTGGATGAAGTCGTAATGACTGTACCCAAGGGTGAGAGAGTGGTGATTGGAGCAGATTTCAGTGGGCATGTTGGTGAAGGGAACAGAGGGGATGAGGAAGTGATGGGTAGGTATGGTGTTAAACAAAGGAATGCAGAAGGTCAGATGGTAGTGGATTTTGCAAAAGGGATGGACATGGCTGTGGTGAATATGTATTTTAACAAGAGGGAGGAGCATAGGGTGACATACAAGAGTGGAGGAATATGCACACAGGTGGATTATGTCTTATGTAGGAGGGCCAGTTTACAGTCTCCAATCTCCTTCAAAGTGGTGACCGAGCGGGGGCAGTTTACAGTCTCCAGTCTCCTTCAAAGTGGTGACCGGGGAAAGTGTAGTTAGACAACATAGGATGGTGGTTTGTAAGATGATGTTGTGATCAAGGAGGAGTGTGAGGGCAGCACCAAGGATAAAATGGTGGAAATTGAAAAAGGGTAATTGTGAGGTGGAGTTCAGGGAAGAGTTAAGACAGGCATTGGGTGGCAGTGAAGAGTTACCAAATAGCTGGGTAACTACAGCAGAGCTAGTAAGGGAGACTGCTAGAAAGGTGCTTGGTATGACATCTGGACAGAGGAAGGACGACCAAGAGACATGGTGGTGGAATGAGGAAGTACAGGAGAGTATACCGAGAAAGAGGTTGGCAAAGAAGAAGTGGGATTGTCAGAGAGATGAAGAAAGTAGACAGGAGTATAAGGAGATGAGGTGCATGGCAAAAAGAGAGGTGGTGAAGGCCAAGGGTAAGGCATATGAAGAGTTGTATGAAAGGTTGGACACTAAGGAGGGAGAAAAGGACCTGTACCAATTGGCTAGACAGAGGGACCGAGTTAGGAAAGATGTGCAGCAGGTAAAGGTGATAAAGGATAATGAAGGAAACATACTTACAAGCGGGGAGAGTGTGTTGAGCAGATGGAAAGAGTACTTTGAGGGGTTGAATGAAGAGAATGAGAGAGAGAAGGTTGGATGATGTGGGGATAGTGAATCATGAAGTGCAGTGGATTAGCAAGGAGGAAGTAAGGATAGCTATGAAGAGGATGAAGAATGGAAAGGCTGTTGGTCCAGATGAGATACCTGTGGAAGCATGGAGGTGTTTAGGTGAAATGGCAGTGGAGTTTTTAACCAGATTGTTTAATGAAATTTTGGAAAGTGAGAGGATGCCTGAGGAATGGAGAAAGTGTTTTGGTACCGATTTTTAAGAATAAGGGTGATGTGCAGAGCTGTAGTAACTACATAGGGATTAAATTGATCAGTCACAGCATGAAGTTATGGGAAAGAGTAGTGGAAGATAGTTTAAGAAGGGACGCGATGATTAGTGATCAGCAGTATGGTTTCATGCCGGGAAAGAGCACTACAGATGTAATGTTTGCTCTGAGAGTGTTGATGGAGAAGGTCAGAAGGAGTTTCATTGTGTTTTTGTGGACTTAGAGAAAGCATATGACAGGGTGCCTAGAGAGGAGTTGTGGTATTGTATGAGGAAGTCGGGAGTGTCAGAGAAGTATGCAAGAGTGGTACAGGATATGTACGAGGGTAGTGTGACAGCGGTGAGAGTGACGGATGCGTTTAAGGTGGAGGTGGGATTACATCAAGGATCAGCTCTGAGCCCTTTTTATTTGCAGTGATGATGGACAGGTTGACAGACTAGATTAGACAGGAGTCCCCATGGACTATGTTGTTTGCGTATGACATTGTGATCTGTAGTGAGAGTAGGGAACAGGTGGAGGAGACCCTGGAGAGATGGAGATATGCTCTGGAGAGAAGAGGAATGAAGATCAGCAAGACTAAGACAGAATACATGTGTGTGAGTGAGAGGGAGGATAGAAGAATGGTGAGGACACAAGGAGTAGAGGTGGTGAAGGTGCATGAGTTTAAATACTTGGGATCAATAGTTCAGAGTAATGGTGAAGAAGATAGTACAGGCAGGATGGAGTGGGTGGAGAAGAGTGTCAGGAGTGATTTGTGATAGACGAGTACCAGTAAGATTGAAAGGGAAGCTCTACAAGAGGGTAGAGAGACCAGCTATGTTATATGGGTTGGAGACAGTGGTACTGTCAAAAAGGCAAGAGTTTTAGAGCTGGATGTGGCAGAGTTAAAGATGTTAAGATTTGCACTGGGTGTGACGAGGGTGGACAGGATTAGGAATAAATATATTAGTGGGTCAGCCCAGGTTGGAAGGTTTGGAGACAAAGCCAGAGAGGCAAGATTACTTTGGTTTGGACATGTGCTGAGGAGGGATGCTGAGTATATTGGGAAAAGGATGCTAAGGATGAAGCTACCAGGTAACCGGAAAAGAAGGTCTAAGATAAGGTTTATGGCTGTGGTGAGAGAGGACATGCAGATGGTTGGTGTGACAGAGCAAGATGCAGAGGACAGGAAGAAATGGAAACGGATGATCCGCTGTGGCGACCCCTAACAGGAACAGCCAAAAGATGATGATGATGTGTCTGATTCAAGATCCCACCCTTATAGACTTCCACCCTTTCTGTTAATTTATTGCTATTACTTATTTTGCGAGTTAACTCCATATTTAATCTTATTTGATCGCATGGCTTTTTTTATAAGTGGAAAAAGACAGCAAGTGGAACAGTAAAGTTAAGAAAAGCTTAAGTAGGCCCAGTTTCATAGACCCTTTCCTGTGTTATTCGATTACTCCAAGAATGCTTACTGTATTGGTTTCTGTTCTCAACTGGCTTCCAGATGTTTCAAAAAAGTGTACTTCAGCACTGATTTGACAATTCTCCATACAGCTGAGTTTTAACTGTGAGGGTTGTTTGCTCCAGTCGCATTTACACTTTTTTCCATTTTTTACAGAACTAATTTACGTAATGTGTTTAAAAGGTTTAGTGATGATACTTACATTACTTAATTCTGTGTCCTCATTAATTACCACATTCACCTTTAATTGCTAGGAATTGTTTCAGAACGATTTGTTTTGGGAAAGGACTAAACAGATGCTTTAGTCTAGAAAAGTTCTGTAAATTGTTTTTGGCAAATATCTATTCCTTCATGGGTACTGAGCAAAAGTTTCCATTTAACAGCACTGCTTTCCACTCCCTTTCTGCCAACCCCATTTTGTTTGCCTCAGTTTCTTTCAATTCGTCTTTCTTTGATCACTGTATGTATTTCCTTGAAATCCTAACTGAATTGGAAGTATATTCCGTAGTCTGGGGATGTTCATCGTGCATACAGCTGCAGTCATAACAGATGGGTTCTCCTGCCATCAGGCGGGTCCTTGGTCGGCCAAATTCCAGGTCCGGCGTCGGTTGTCTTCGCTTCTTCCCTGACGTCAGTGTGACAAGGGTATAAAAGAACCAGCCGACGCCATGTTCTTCAGTCTTTCTTGCCGCGCGGTGCCCGAAGCAGAAGCAGTTCGCAAGTGCCGGTCGGCCAGCTCCTGAGATTACGAAAAATTTGGAAAACCAAAGTCTTCTTAAAAGCTAAGTACCCCGTTGGGGAAACGTTTCTTGCCTCAGACCAATGTCAGACAAAGTTAATAATTGTATTTCTTGTGGGAAGCATATACCGCATAAGGATTTCCATTCCCTCTGTATACCTTGTTTAGGCCCAGACCACGACGTCTCGGTCTGTCACTGTTGTGCTACATTCAACAAACGCACTATTAAGCGTCGGGCGGAGTTCGCCCAGCATTTTTTTGGGAAAGCTTTTAACTATACCATGTCGTAGGATACTCCGACACCGGTTTTGTCTAAAAAAACGCAAAGACAAGGACCGACACTCGAGGTCCGCGGCCTCTACCGACACCAAGCCAAAGCTGACTACACGTGGTCCGGTTCTCCGTGAGGCGCCTACGCAGCCCCTGACTACCGACGACACATCTTTGGCGGTGTCTCCTGTACCCGAGGTCGCAGGCTCCTCGGCCCACACACCGACTACAGATACCGAAGCCACTCTTGGCGTTGAAACACAGAATGTGGACAGGTCCACCTCCACTCAAGGTGTCTTCAGACCTTCCTCTTCTTTCTCCATCAAGGCTTTCACCAAGTCTAAAGCAACCATGCACCCTAAGAGACCAGTTACACAGGGCCCATCTCCAGGCCCCATGCCTAAGAGACAGATGCTTAAAATGGCTGAGGATTTAATTACTCTAATCAGAGGTTCTCAACCACCTCCGGACAAAAGGCCCAGAGTGGAGGAAGATTTCCCCCTCCTCTGATCAGGGATCCATTATTTCAGAACACTCTGATGATCAGGAACAGGCTTACTCCCCTTTTGAAGACTCTGATGCAGAGGAGTCTATTCCTTCTGTATCCCCCCCCCTGAGGATTTCTCATTTGGAGAAACTTTGCATACCTGAAGGGAACACTTCCACTGGGAAGGCCAGGATTATTCAGATTCCAAGAAAAGGCTCAGGGAATTTCATTTGTTACCCCAGCACAGGCCTCTGGCTATACCTCCTGTCTTGGACATCCTAGATGATGTTTACTCGGAGGCCTGCCTTAACTTGGACTCTCTACCTCCAGCTCCAGTTAAGCCTGACCGGTACTACAGAGTTCCTGACTCACACCAATTTCTTTACAAAAGCCATGCTGCTGACCTAGAAACCATCTCACAGGGACCCAAGGGAGTTAAGGCTTCCATTGCCAAAAATCCATTGCCTTCCGAGAGAGATTCCAGATCCTTAGAAAGGTGGGGAAAAAAGGTATATACCTCGGCTACCTTAACCATGAGGGCCTTAAACTGTCCGTTTCATATGCTAAAATACCAACAGTTTCTGTTATCTCAATTGAAAAGTAAAATGTCACAACCTGAACAACCAGATTTGAAGGAGTTGCAGGATTTGATGCATAGTGCAGAACAAGTGGGTAAACATACCTTACAATGTGGTCTTGATGCTCTAGAAGCCTCATGTAGAGCTGCTGTTACAGGCTCAGTCATACGCAGGCATGCTTGGCTCAAGGAACAAACCTTGCCTGATCATGTCAAAGCTAAATTACTAGACGCCCCTCTTCAAAAGGATGTACTATTTGGGGCAAATGCTGAGGAAGTATTACGAAAAATGGAGGAAAAAGCTAAATCAATGCAAACTGTGAAAGAATTTCTGCAGGTTCAACCACCACGTTTTAGTAGAAATTGGCCTTCCAAAAACTGGTCCTTTCCTGCCACGGACATACCCCAAAGAGGCAGATACAGGCGCCTGAGGGGCAGAGGACAACCACAAGGATCGTACAGAGGCAGACAATGGCAAGCTCCTACACCAAGAGGTGGTGTGAGGACAACACACAATCTTTCAGAAAGCAAACCCAATGACTTTCCCCTTTGCAGGCCAACCAGGTCTCAAATGGCAGCCCCCTTAGGAGGAAAGCTGGCACTATTCTCAAAAAATTGGCATGTTGTCACAAAGGACAAATGGATCCTGGACATTATAAACAGAGGCTACAAATTCCACTTTCATACCCTTCCAAAAATGAGAGGCATGCCAAAACTGCCACACAATCAAAGGGCAGAGGCACAAAAGCAAATTTCAGATCTTATAAACATGAATGCTATTCAAGAGGTACCTACACGAACAAGGTCAAGGTTTTATTCCAGGCTATTTCTGGTGCCAAGGAAGGGAAAAGATTGGAGACCTGTTTTGGATCTTTCCATCCTAAACACATTCCTACTGCACTAAAAATTCAAGATGCTCACTCTACAGCAACTTCTTCCCATGCTGGGCAAGGAGTCTTGGCTGGTAACATTGGACCTCAAGGAGGCATACCTGCATGTCCCAATCAGACAAAATTGCAGAAGATACCTCAGATTTCTTGCAGGTTCAACCCATTATCAATTCTCTGCATTGCCCTTTGGCTTATCTACTGCGCCCAGAGTATTCACGAAATGCCTGGCATCAGTAATTGCCTACTGCAGACTTCAAGGAATACAAATATACCCTTATTTGGACGACTGCCTGATCCAAGCGGACAGCAAGCACATTCTTCTGAAACATCTGGCTTATGTATTAATGTTGTTAAACTCTCTGGGATACACGGTCAACAAAGAGAAGTCAAGGCTAATACCCTCTCGAAATATAATTTTCCTGGGTGCCAATTTGGACACAAACACCCAGATGGCCTACCTCACGCCAGAGAAGCAGGGGCAACTAATTCAATACTTCAAAACACTGGCAAATTGCACCAGGCTGACTGCAAGGAAAATCCTGCAGGCTCTGGGATTCATGGCATCTTGCATCTTGCTAATCCCATGTGCAAAGCTGCATATGAGAAAACTACAATGGTACCTAAAAACATATGGTCTCAACACAGCCACAGTTTGGAAACAATAATACCACTACTTCCATGTCTGCAAAAGGAATTTCTGTGGTGGGCTCAAGCATGTCAAGCAAACGCAGATCTTCCATTCAGCAAGCCTCAAGCAAATCAAGTCATCACAACAGACGCCTCGGACTACGCCTGGGGGGCGCACATGACAGACCGGTGCATTCAGGGCAAATGGTCCCAAAAAGAAAAGCACCTTCACATCAATCAAAAAGAAATGCTAGCAGTAATAAATGCTATTATGGCTTTCAAGGACCTTCTACAACCAGGTCAACTATTGATAAGAACGGACAACACCACAGTTATGTGGTACATAAACAAGCAGGGAGGAACACATTCCTATCCCCTATGCAGACTGGCCATATCACTTTGGAACATGGCCATGGACTTACAAATGGAACTACAAGCACAGTACTTGCCAGGCAAGGAAAACACGCAGGCAGACAACCTAAGCAGGAATATGACAGATCCACACGAATGGATGTTGCATCCAAAAGTTTTTACAGAAATAATCCAAGAATGGGGAAGGCCAGACATAGATCTCTTTGCCTCCCACAAAAATCATCAATTGACAAAATTCTGCTCGAGGACCTTCCACCCAAAGGCCTGGAGAGTGGACGCTCTCTCTTTCAGCTGGACATCAATGACAGTTTATGCCTTCCCGCCTCTTCCTCTGCTGCCCAAAGTCCTATTGAAGACCAGAACAGACAGACCAAAGATATGATCCTCATTGCTCCGGACTGGCCAAGGCAACACTGGTACCCACTCCTGAGGAGCCTGACTCATTCCCCTCCATGGACCCTGCCTCTAATGCCTCTTCTTCTGACTCAGCACAGCTTCAAAAGTCTTCACAGTCAGCTAAAAACACTCAATCTAGCCGCATGGAAGATTCCTTAGCATCACAGCAGGCCCTACTCTCCAAGGAGGTGCAGGATGTCATTTTGGAGGCCAGAAGGCCATCAACTAGAAAAGCTTACTCCGCAAAATGGAAACGTTTTTTTGTCTGGAATGAGAAAAAGGGCCAGAACCCTGGAAAACTGAATTTACCTCAAATACTGCAATATTTGGCTGAACTACTAAGCAGTGGACTTTCATTCTCCTCCATCAAAATCCATGCCTCAGCCATTTCTGCAGAATACAACACTGATCCTCCTTTATTCTCTCACCCTCTCTTAAGACAGTTCCTCAGAGGGGCTAAGAATTTAAGACCTCCAAGGAAACAACCAATACCTGCTTGGGATCTAAATTTCATTCTGGAAAAACTGACTTTGCCTCCTTTTGAGCCAGCTGCTTCATCAGATTTGCAATATTTGTCCTGGAAAACAGCTTTCCTTCTGGCTATCACTTCAGCTCGTAGAGTTTCAGAACTACAGGCCCTCATGGCTGTCCAGCCTTTTATCATCTTCCATCAGGACAGAGTTTCATTATGAACCAACCCTTCCTTTATGCCTAAAGTGGTATCCAGGGTAGCTTTAAATCAGGCCATACATTTACCTACTTTTTATCCCAATCCTCAAAACAAAGGGGAGAGGTTACTACATTCCTTGGACATCCACAGGCAACTGCGTTATTATTTGTACAGAACAAAGCCTTTCAGAAAATCAGAACAGCTCTTTGTGGCCTATGCGGTAGGAGCTCCAGGAAAGCCAATTTCCAAGCAGACAATCTCAAAATGGATAGCCCACTGCATACGCTTTTGCTATTCCTTTCATGGCAAAACTGTTCCTACAGGCATTAGAACTCACTCCACCAGGGCCACAGCCACCTCTGCAGCCTTCCTCAGAGGAGTTCCTACCAAGGATATCTTGGAAGCAGCCACTTGGAGTTCTGTGCATACCTTCTCCAAACACTGCAACCTACCATTATACTCCAAATCTAGAGCAGGCTTTGCCACTGCAGTCTTGCAGGGCATTTTGGCTCCTCCTAGTTCAACCTAGTGCCTACCACCCCTTTCTTAGCTTTGGGATTCTACCCATCTGTTATGACTGCAGCTGTATGCACGATGAACATAGTACAGTTTTGTACCTACCATAAATGTAGATGTTCGAGTGCTAATACAGCTGCAGTCCAGGTTTCCTCCCTCCTTCCCTCTAGGGGTATTCTTTTATGGTGTATTTGCTTGCAACTACTGTTTTTTGATTGTATTGCATTGCATTACTTCATAATTTTATGTATTGCCTTCCTTCTGGGGGCACCTGACATCTGGAGCAAGAAAAACTGAAGAACATGGCGTCGGCTGGTTCTTTTATACCCCTGTCGCACTGACGTCAGGGAAGAAGCGACACCGACGCGGACCTAGACTTTGGAATTCGGCTGACCGAGGACCCACCTGACGGCAGGAGAACCCATCTGTTATGACTGCAGCTGTATTAGCACTCGAACATCTACATTTATGGTAGGTACAAAACTGTACTTTTTGTGTTCTGACAGTCTTTGTTGCTTTGTCCTGCTTTAATTTTGTTTTCTTTTGTTTTCTAAGTGCTGTTTTTCTTCAGTATGTTTTGTTGGTATATTATTTGAAAACAGTAGATGTTCTTCGTGTTTCACTGTTGCAGTCATTACATTTGGGTTATCTGCTTGCAGGTTGCCCTCAGTCAGCCTGATTAACAAAGTCTTGGGTCCTGCGTCAGTTGCTGTCCCTTCTTCCATGACGTCAGCTCGTCAGGGGTATAAAACATGCAGCCGACACCATTACACCGGTCTTTCTTGCCGTGTGGTGCCCGAAGCAGAAGCAGTTAGCAAGTGCTGGTCGGCCGACTCCTGAAATTTTCGTTTTCGAGTTTCAGAACCGAAGTCTTCAACTAAAGCTAAGTACCCCGTTGGGGAAACTTTTTCTTGCTCCTTACCGATGTCAGTAAAAGTTAATAATTGCTTTACTTGTGGAAAGCAAATACCTCATAAAGATTTTCATTAGAACTGTATTCCTTGTCTAGGCCGTGACCACGACGTACCTTGCTGTCGGTTTTGTGCTTTATTTAATCAGTGCAGTATCCGTCGTCGGTATATTTTCACCTCTAAATATTTCGGTTCTCGGTTTAATTATTCAGAAATGTCATCGGTTAGCCATCTGACTACCGGGATTCTGAAAAATGCAAAGATAAAGGCAGAGACAGGCCACCGAGGTCTAAAACTGCCGACAATGCTTCTCCTAAGCTAGTCACCAGTTTGCCGGTACTCAGTGAGGCACTTTCGCAGCCCCTGATACCCGCTACTTCTGATTCGCAGGCCTCTACTGAGACCCATTCGGAGTCCGGTATGCCGCGAGATGCTTCAGCTATGGAACCCGGGATGTCTCTACCTTGGATGGGTCCGGAGCCGCTGTGCAGGCACCGGCTTCTGAGATGTATTCAGGCCTATGGACTTGCATATTAAATCGATGCCTCCTTGATTACTTAGGCCTAAATCTCAAACCATGTCTAAAAAACTGATGCCCAGGCCACATGCTCAGGCCTCTATGTCTAAAAAACAAAATAAGAATGGCTGAAAATCTAATAACTCTAATCAGGGGTAGCCAGCCCCCCCCCCACTTCTAAGAGGCCTAGGACTGAGGTTGATTATGAATCTTCTGATCAGGATTTTGTTTTTTCTGACTCTTCTGATGATCTGGATTTGCCCTTACCTACTTATGAGGGTTCTGATGAAGAGTACTCTATTCCCTCTGCTTCCCTTCCGGAGGATGTTTCTTTTGGGGAAACTTTACATACTCTAAGGGAGCATTTCCACCGGGAAAGCCAGGATTTTTCTGATTCAAAAAAGAGGCTTAGGGATTTCCTTCTCCTACCTCAGCATAGGCCTTTAGTTATTCCTCCTGTACTAGACGTTGTTGATGATGCTTTCTCAGAATCTAGTTTGGCCCCTAATTCCCTGCCTCCTGTTCCCAGAAAACCTGACGGATACTACAGGGTCCCTGAGTCCCACAAGTTCCTTTTCAAAAATCCTATTGCAGATCCAGAGACTATTTCACAGGGGCCCAAGGGCATTAAGGCTTCTACTGCTAAAAATCCTACCCCTTCTGATAGAGACTCCAGGGCGCTGGATAGATGGGGTAAGAAGGTTTACACTTCTGCAACCTTGGCCATTAGGGCTTTAAACTGCCAGTTTCATGTGTTAAAATATCAGCAACATGTTATTGGACTACTTAAACAGAAAATGTTGTTGATTCCTGACTGTGTGGAAAATAAAGAAATACAGGATTTAATGCATTCTGCCGAACAAGTTGGAAGACATACTTTGCAATGTGGTTTTGATTCATTAGAGGACTCTTGCAGGGCTGCTGTTACTGGGTCTGTGCTCAGAAATCATGCTTGGATTAAGGAGCAATCTTTGCCTGATCATGTTAAGGCTAAATTGTTGGATTCTCCTTTAAATCAGGATCACCAGTTTGGCAACAAGGCTGAGGAAGTTCTTAAAAAGATGGAAGATAAAGCTAAATATATGCAAACTGTTAAAGATGTTTTACAAGTTCAGCCTCCTAGATTTAGTAGGCACTGGCCCTCTAAGAATTGGTCCTTTCCAGCCCCTTCCAGGTCTTCTCAAGCCAAACCCAGACACAGCAAAAACCCCAGGTTTCAGTCCCAGGGGACTCACAAAACTAAGCAGTGGGAGGCCTCCTCTTCCAGGTCTGGGAATAATAAGACCCCCCCCCCCATGGTAAACTGTCTCAATGACTTCCTTTTAAAATTTCCAAGCACTTATTAACTGGCTGCCCCTTTGGGGGGAAAGATTGCTCTTCATGCATAGAATTGGGAACTCATTACCCAGGACAAATGGGATTTAAATATAGTGTCCCAGGGATACAGATTTCACTTCCACACATTGCCAACTCCAAGTGGGTAGCCGGACCTACCCCCAAATCAGTGGGCAGAGGCCCAAAAACAAGTACTTTCTCTCTTAAGCATGGGGGCTATTCAACTGCTACCAGAAGAGGAAAAGGGACAAGTTTTCTACTCGAGACTTTTCCTGGTACCCAGAAAAGACAATTCATGGCATCCTATCCTGGACCTGTCTACTCTAAACACCTTTTTGGAGATTCCAAAATTCAAGGTGCTGACTCTTCAGATGCTTCCTATGCTAGGCAAAGATGCCTTGTTGGCAACACTAGATTTAAAAGAAGCATACCTGCACATCCTAATCAGGGAATCTTGCAGAAGATACCTATGCTTCAAAGCCGGCTACACGCACTGTCAGTTCTCTTATCTACTGCACCCAAGGTATTCACAAAGTGCCTAGCTCCAGTTATTGCATTTTGCAAGCAAAGAAATATTCAAATATACCCATACCTGGATGATTGTCTAATTCAGGCAGAAAGCCAGGACACACTTTTGAATTATCTGGTCTTTGTCAAAAGGGTTCTAACTTGTCTGGGGTACACTATAAACGAAAAGAAATCACACCTGGTACCCTGTCAACAAATTATATTCCTGGGAGCAAGCTTGAATACAACTTCCCAGATGGCTAACTTCACGCCAGAAAAGTAAATCCATTTGACAACCTTCTTCAAACAAGTGGCCACAACAACCCTGCTATATGCAAGACAAATACTGCAAACCTTGGGGTTCATGGCCTCCTGCATTCTTCTAATTCCATATGCAAGACTGCATATGAGGAAACTACAGTGGTATCTAAAAGCCTATGGTGTCAACATTCTCAAGACCTAGAAACAATGATTCCTATCATACCTTGCCTACGCCTAGAGTTCCTTTGGTGGGCAGAAGCCTGCCACCAAAACAAGGGACTACCTTTCACACCACCCCCTGCTGCACAAACCCTAACAACAGATGCATCAGGCTCTGCATGGGGGTCTCATCTGGCAGGGAAGTGCATTCAGGGCAAATGGAACTCAAGTCAAATGCACCTGCATATCAATCAAAAAAAAATGTTAGCTGTACAGAATGCTCTGACAGCCTTCAAGAACCACATTCTTCCAGGACAACTAATGGTAAAGATGGACAACACCACTGTTATGTGGTACATAAACAAGCAGGGGGGGTACACATTCTTACCCCCCTCTGCAGACTAGCCATGGCATTGTGGAACACAGCCTTGAGCTACCAAGTGCACCTACAAGCTCAATTCCTGCCAGGAAAATTAAATACACTGGCAGACGGACTAAGCAGAAACCTCATGGACCCACACGAGTTGGAAACTGGAACCAAGGATTTTCAACATGTTGACAAGCAAATGGGGGAGCCCAGATATAGACCTGTTTGCCTCTCCCCAGAACTACCAATTGGAAAAATTTTGCACAAGGACTCCCCACGAACAAGCCAGGAAAGTGGATGCTCTGTCCTTCAGCTGGAAAAACCTATCAGTCTATGCCCCCCCCCCCGCCTCTGCTCTCCAAAGTACTACTAAAAATCAAACAAAACAAACCAAGGATGATTTTGATTGCTCCAGACTGGCTGCACCAACACTGGTACCCCCTCCTGCGCAGTGTCACGGTTATCTCCATGGCACCTGCCTCAGACTCCTTCCCTGCTGTCTCAGCAGGACAACCAGATTTTGCACCCTCAGCTTCCAACACTGAACCTTGCAGCCTGGCTAATTACTTAATCTCTCCTTTACCATCCTTCAGCAAACCTGTGATGGATATCATTTTAGAGGCAAGGAGGCCTAGTACTAGAAAATCTTATGCTGAAAAATGGAAAAAGATTATGTGCCTAGAACCAGTCTCAAGGGATGAGCACAGCAGCTCCTGATTTACCTCAGATTTTACAATACTTAACTGAGATGCTTCACAAGGGCCTGTCTTTTTCCTCCATTAAAATCTAAGCCTCCGCCATTTCAGCTCATTATAACACAGAACCTCCCCTCTTCTCTCATCCACTGCTCAAGTAGTTCCTCAGTGGGGCCAAATATTTGAGACCACCCAGGAGAGCTCCAACCCCACCCTGGGACCTTAAGTTTGTCTTGGAGAAACTCACTCTACTTCCTTTCGAGCCAGCTGCTACTGCAGACTTAAAATTTCTTTCTTGGAAAACAGCTTTCCTTTTAGCAATCACTTCGGCTAGAAGAGTATCTGAATTACAGGCCCTTATGGCAGTGGAGCCTTTCATCATCTTTCATGCGGACAGGGTGTGCCTCAGAACCAATCCATCCTTCATGCCCAAGGTGGTATCCAGTGTGGCTCTTAATCAGTCCATTCATTTGCCAACCTTCTTTCCCAAGCCACAGAATAAAGGGGAACGGATACTGCATTCCTTAGTTGTGCACAGACAACTTAGATTCTACTTGGACAGGACTAAACCTCAAAAGAAATCTGAACAACTGCTGCTGGCATTTGCTGCAGGGGCAGAGGAGAAGGCTATTTCAAAGCAAACCATTTCTAAATGGATAAGCCATTGCATGCATTTCTGCTATAAGCACCATGGAAAACCTATCCCCCAGGGGATCAGACCTCACTCCACCAGGGCTGCATCTACCGCCACAGCCTTTCTCAGAGGCGTCCCTACCAGGGACATCCTTGAAGCTGCTACCTGGAGTTCTGTACATACTTTCACCAAGCATTATCATTTGCCAATTTTCTCTAAATCCAGAGCTGGCTTTGCCACTGCTGTCTTGCAGGGCCTTATAGCTGGCCCTAAAGCTATCTAAATTCCTCCTCCCAACCATAGCTTTGGGAATCTACCCAAATGTAATGACTGCAACAGTGAAACACGAAGAACATAGTACAGTTGTGTACACTTACCATAAATGTAGATGTTTGAGTGTATTCACTGTTGCAGTACTGGTTACCATCCCTCCAGCCCCCTAACTTCTTTTGGCTATACCTCTACTTTCCTTTACTATGCTTAAAAGCCTTTTTGGTGTATTTGCTTTTTTGTTGGAGGTATATCTTTGTGCTTTTATGTTTAATTGCTTCCCATTAGGGGGGCACCTGACATCTGGGGCAAGAAAAACTGATGTGATGGCATCGGCTGCATGTTTTATACCCCTGACGACCTGACGTCATGGAAGAAGGGACTGCAACTGACGCAGGACCCAAGACTTTGTTAATCAGGCCGACTGAGGGCAACCTGCAAGCAGATGACACAAATGTACAAATGTAATGACTGCAACAGTGAATACACTCGAACATCTACATTTATGGTAAGTGTACAGAACTGTACTATTTTGGTATATTTTGATGAGCACATGTTTTTCAAACCTAGGCTTTTTGATTCCATGATAGCAGGTCTGACAAGTCTACATTGGTCTTGTATGTTATTTCCAAGCTTATTTGCTAGAGTGTTTATTTTATTTTATATTTATTTATCCTTTGACAGGGTTGGTTCCATGAGCCTAACAACACTTTTTCAAGGGAGACCAGAGGTGGTATTTATATTGCTAGTGGAAATTTGGCCAGGGCATTGGGTGATCTTCAGCTTGAGTGCTGTGGGATCTTTTACATCTGCCATCAATTCAAGCAGATGGGGCCTTTCTTGTTTAAAAAAAAACTATTAAATTACCACATGTGACATAGACAGTCATACATTTATATAAATGAAAACAATCCATATTGCAAACATACATCACAAACCATATTGAAATAATTTTAGTTGCATACATTATACATCACTTATAACCTGTCCAGTCATTGTCAAACATTACATAGCTCATTCAATTCCTGCCTTCTTTTAAACCTCATTCCTGTTCTGCATGTATTGTTCTCACAATTCTCATTTTTTGATGGGAACTTGGTTTGATGATGTCTCACAAAGGATGACACACTCAGGAGTGTAGCAGTCCCCATATGCTGCACTGCAGTGTCAGTAAGTGATCTATCTGGTGTGGGAATAGAACTCACTCATGCCCTGGTCTGTTGTACAAAAGTAACTGACCTCCTGAAGTCCATAAGCACTACTTCACTTTTGATTGTCTTGACTCTGTAGTTAAATTATAACCCCCATCTCCGATTTTCTGAAGTGCTTCTTTCTACGTATGAGATTTTTATCCCCATTTGTGAATTGTGGGCCCAAAACTGTTGTTGCTCAGATAGGTGCCAGCATTACCTTGTTAGGGCATTTGGATAAATTCTTCCATTTTGGTCTGACTATAATCATAATAGTCTGATAGATATGTGGCATATTACTTACCCATTAACAATGTATGCATGCCGTGGTGGTGCAGCGGTAGCATTGTTGCCTCACAGCAAGAGGTTCTCCCGTTCGATTCTCGGGTGGAGTGCAGGGAGTGCCTTCTGTGTGGAGTCTGCATGTTCTCCCCATGGTTGGGTGGCGTTCAAAAGACATGCGTAAATGGGAGTTCCTTCGTTGAAGGTTGGACGTCGAGCTGGCACCTCGGAGTTCGTGAAAATCTACTGCCAATCATTAGCGGACCGAAGTTCTGCTGTGGCGACCCCTAACCAGGAAAAGACAAACAACAACAACTTACCCATTAACAATGTGAAGTATACAATCTCTCAGCTTTTTCCATTATTCTGAAAAAGGAGACTGCATGCAGAAATTTCTGGACTTCATTGTGACTGTGTCTTCTGTCCCCCTTGCTTAGTTGTTACTTGGCTCCCTTTCCCACTGTCGAAGAATCCATTTTCTCTTATTTTCCCGTCTTTTCTGAAACTGTATAGTGCAGCTTGTCATTCCCATTCATTATTTTACTGCCACGTTATCAAGGAAAT